>NW_003852445.1:12489206-12499816 GCF_000181295.1 Otolemur garnettii
GACATAAAGGGTATGTTAACCAGTTTGATGAAAATATTTCAAATTGTATATGAAAACACCACACTGTACCCCATGATTGCATTAATGTACACAGTTATCATTCAATAAAAAAAATCTTAACAAATAACCTTTGTTATTGGAAGAAATAACAATTAAGAAATACTTGAAGTTGAGTTACAATTAAAATACTACATGCCAGAATTTATATGTATGAACAAGGCATAGGCATTAGTGCAATTTTTCGCTCTAATGTGGTGCCACTAGCATGTTTTTCTGTGATGGTGCGGTGGCACTATTGCGTTTATCCACAACAAACCACTAGGGCGGTTTTCCGCACCAAGGCAGGGGCACTAGTGCAGATTTCTGCGCCAAAGCAGGGGCATTAGTGCATTTTCTGCACCAATGCAGGGGCACTAGTGTGTTTTCTGCATCAATGCAGGGGCACTAGCATGTTTTTTTGTGCCAATACAGGGGCAATAGTGCATTTTCTGTGCCAATTCAGGGGCACTAACACGTTTTTCTGCACCACTATAGGGACACTAGTGAGTTTTTTTGTGCCAGTGCAGGGGCACTGGCATGTTTTTCTGCACCAATGCAGGGGCACTAGTGCATTTTTCTGCTCCAATGCAGGTGCACTAGCATGCTTTTTTTCACCAATGCAGGGGAAATAGCACTTTTTTCCTGCCAATGCTAGGGCACTAGCGTGTTTTTCCTTGCCAATGCAGGGGCAATAGCGCATTTTCTGCACCAATGCAGGTGCACTAGCACATTATATTCCACGAATGCAGGGGCACTGACATGTTTTTCGTGGAAATGCAGGGGCCCTAGTACTTTTTTGTGCCAAAGCAGGGGAACTACTGCATTTTCCTGCACCAATGCAGGGGCAATAGTGCATTTTCTGCTCAAAGCAGGGGCACTGGTGCATTTTAATGCACCAATGCAGGGGCACTAGCACTTTTTTTGCACCAATGCAAGAGGACTCGTGCATTTTTCTGTGCCAATGCGGGGGACTACCGCGTTTTTCTGCGCCAATGTAGGAGCACTAGCACTTTTTTTTTGCACCAATGCAGGGGCACTTGCACCTTTTCCCGCACCAATGCAGGTGCCCTAGCTTGTTTTTCTGCGATAATGCAGGGGGAATAGCACATTTTTCCATGCCAATTCAGGGGCACTAGTGCATTTTCTGCACCAATGCAGGGACACTAGTACATTTTTATGGGCCAATGCAAGGGGACTAGTGTGTATTTTCTCACCAATGCGGGGGCACTAGCACGTTTCCGATGCCCGAGCAGTACTAAGACCTGCATGCGGTACTAAGACCTGCACGCAGTACTAAAACCTGCATTCGATACTATCACCTGTGTGTGGTACTAAGACCAGCGAGGCATGGTACTAAGACCGTGAACCATACTGTCACCCACCTACGTACTAAGACCCCCCAGCGGTCTTAGATCCACCTGCGGTACTAAGATACATGTGCGGTTTTCCTTTCCAACACAGGGGCACTAGCAGTTTTTTTGTGCCAATGTACGGGCATTAGTGTGCTTTTCCGCCCCAATGCAGGGGGACTAACACATTTTTTCTGTGCCAATGCAGGGGCACTTGCGTATTTTTCCACACCAGTGCAGTGGCACTAGTGTGTTTTTCCATGCCAATGCAGTACCACTAGCGTGTTTTTCCATGCCAAAGCAGGGGCACTAGCACGTTTTTCTGTGCCAATGCAGGGGCACTGTTGTGTTCTTTCATGCTAATGCAGGGGCACTAGCACTTTTTTCCATGCCAATGCAACTGCACTAGTGCATTTGTCTGCGGCAATGCAAGGGCACTAGCACTTTTTTTTTTTTTTTTTGCACCAATGCAGGGGCTCTAGCGCATTTTTCGTGCCCATGTAGGGGCACTAGCATGTTTTTCTGCACCAATGCAGGGGCACTGCCACTTTTTTTGTGCCAATGCAGGTGCACTAGCGCATTTTTTGTGCCAATGCAGGGGCATTAGCATGTTTTTCCATGCCAATGCAGGGGCACTAGCATGTTTTTCCGCACCAACCCAGGGGCACTAGTGCTTTTTTTGTGCCAATGTAGGGGCACTAGTGCTTTTTTTGTGCCAATGTAGGGGCACTAGTGTGTTTTTTCATGCCAATGCAGGGGCACTAGGGTGGTAAAATGTACTGGTGCCCCTACATTGGCGCTGAAAAGCACACTAGTGCCCCTGCACTGGCACACAAAAATGTTCCATTGTCCCCTCCATTGGCGTGAAGAAATGCGCTCTTGGCACTGCATTGGTGTGGTGTGCGTTAGTGCTCCTGCAACGAAGCAGAAAAACATGCTAGTGCTCCTTCATTGGCATGTAAATAATGCGCTTGTGCCCCTACATTTGCGTGAGTAACATGCCAGTGGCACTGCATTGGCACAGAAAAATGCGCTAGTGCCCCCGCATTGGTGCAGAAATACATGCTCGTGCCCCTGCATGGGCATGAAAAATGTGCTAGTTCACCTACATTGGTGCAAAAAAACCATGCTAGTGCCCCTGTATTGATGTGGACAAATGCACTAGTGCCCCTCCATTGGTGCAGAAAAAAGCACTAGTGCCCCTGCATTGGTGCAAAAAAACATACTAGTGCACCTGCATTGCCATGAAAGAACACAACAGTACCCCTGCATTGGCACAGAAAAACATGCTAGTGCCCCTGCATTGGTGTGAAAAAGCTGAAAAACACACTAGTCCCCTTGCATTGGTTTGGAAAAAAATGTGCTAGTGCCCCTGCATTGACAAAGAAAAGCAGAAAAACCCGCCAGCACCCCTGCATTGTTTTGGAAAAGCACTAGTCCATTCCAAGACTCGTCAGCAGGCGACCTTCATCACTCACCACAGATCAGGAAAGGTTACTGATGGGTATCTGGCCAGTTTTCCAAAGGGCTTTTTTTATTGGCCTTATAAAGTCAACCTTAATTCCTTAACACAGTCTGGACATCTCTGGAAATGCTATTCCAGCCAGAGCCTTGGTCAACTTAGGCCCACAACCAATCCGGCCATATGGGATTCTGCCTCAGTTTCTCACAAGTATGCCTTCACAAAGTCTTTTCACTGCTCCTTCGCAAATGGCTTTTTTGGCCAGAGGCATATAGGCATTTCACCTGTAAGAAATGATTCAAATCTTGGGCTAAGGCTTGTCCAAACAAGTGATGGCTGTTCCTAAATCCCTGAGTAAGGTGACCAGATTTTAACATTGGTAAAGCGGGACACCATTGACGGGTGTGGGGCAGGGGCGGGGCCTGACAACAATGCAAACTTTGATAAGCAGTTCTGGATAATCACTTCTCAACAATTATTTGTTATTATTATAGTTTAACATTATGAAATTAACAAAAATAATATAAAACCCATATCCTGGTGAAATAGCCACATGGCAGCCAAAAACCATATATTCCCTTACTGTTCTCCTGCCCGTTCATGCATTCTTGCCAAAAATCGGGACTTTTTAAAAATGCCGTGGGACGAGAGACAAACTGTTAAAAATCAGGACTGTCCCGCCAAAAGTGGGACGTCTGGTCACCCTATCCCTGAGGCAACACAGTCCATGTAAACTGGGTGTTGCAGTCAGAAGGGTCTTCAAAAGTGAAAGGAATTGGGAATTCTCATAAAGAAGAAGGCAGAAAAAGACATCTTTTAAGTCTAGGGTTGTGAAACAGGCAGCTTTTTCAGAGATTTGAGATAATAAATATACAAATTGGTAACTATGGGATGGAGAGGAATGATTGCTTCATTTATGTGGCGATCTTGGACCAGTCTCCAAGTCCCATTTGGTTTTGACACTCCTAAAATAGAAGTGTTATACAGACTATTGCAAAATAGTAATCATTTCTGCTGCTCAGTCTTAGCTTCTGCTTTTAGAGAGTATTGTTTTGACTGGGATAGAGGATGGGGGTCTTTAAACTTAATTTGGACTTGTTGAGCATATTTTACTCTTCCCGCCTGTCCCTCAGTAGCCCAACTTCTGGGTTAATTTCTGTCTCTAATAAGGGAAGGTATAGTATAGGTTCTTATCCCATATATATAGTAATGATTATTTCTACTTTCTTTATCTCCATCCCCAAAACATAACTTTTAGGCATGAATAGGAAGAAGTGAGAGAACAGCCAGTCACCCCAATTATGGCTCTAAGGCTGAGAGAATTTGGTAGCCAGTGTCCAGACACTCCCTGTATAGTTTCAGATTTGGGGGATAGAAGACCAGGATTAGAGAGGAGTACAGAAAAGTTGACTATAGTGTGCAGGAGAAATTCTATCTTCTGGCCCTGCACTATAAGGCAGACTCTTGAGGGGTGATGACATAAGCTGGAGCCATGAAAACCTGCCCCAGTCACCCTCAGTCCAGTTTGGGGGCTACTGGGGTCACTGTCCTCGGAGGCCTTTGTCTCTGGGGACAGGCCGTCCTCCAGTGTACCCCTGCATTCTGGACAGGGGCTCAGTGGCTTGCCCAGCAGCAGTGCTGTCTGAGGCAATTTCTCCCAAAGTGGCCAATCTGACCACATTGGAAACACATGTTCTTAGCTCCTCTGGCTTCCCTCTGCCCTGAAGGATGCCTGCTTGCTGTAGTGCCATTACTACTGCATCATTCTGTTTTTAATCCCTTCTTTCTTTTTTCTTCTCTTCCTCCTGATCTTGATTTAAAAAAAACTGTTGTGGCTGTTTTAAGAAGATTCTCCAGGTTATGATCAGGGCCTTGAGCCAATTTCTGGAGTTTTCTTCTAATGTCTGGGGCCACTTGAATGATAAATTTATTTTTAAAAATAATTTGACCCTCTAAGGTTAAAGATGTCAACTGAGTGTGTTTTCTCATTGCTTCCCTAAGCCACTCAAGAAAGACTGAGGGACTTTTCATTCTATTCTTGATAAATAGTAGACAACTTAGAATAATTCATAGGCTTTTCCCTGGATAGACATAAACCTTCCAGGATATATGTTAGAAAATGTTTACACCACCAATCACTTGGTGACAGCATCTTACACCACCAATCACTAAGAAACTAGAAAGTTTCTTAGGGTCTCATTCGGAAACCTCAAAGGGAACTGCTTGTCTTCTCGTGGGGTATTGGTCTCTTTCTTCAGAGGATATACTGCTATCAGTATTGGACATGAACCACAAATCTAGCCTCGTCTAAGACTTTCTAACTTATCTGGGTCATCATAAAACTTTCTTAAGTCAATCTTGTTTTGTTTTATCAGCCAGAGAAAAATGGAGTGAATATTTGTGTATTTTCCCTTTCACTACCTGCAGTCTTGACCATGGGACACCAAGAAGGATACAACTGCTTTCTGGGGGTCCGAATGAGACTAGAAGAGACTCCTGGAACAGACAGGTGTGAAAGAAGTGAATGACAGGTTTGAATTAGGTGGTGACAGCATCTTTCTCAGGAATCCCACACCATTTGGGGAAGTGACTACAGCCAGGAAAGCTGGTTCTATCTGACAGTTGTGGGTTGTGTCTGAGAAAAAATCTTGTACATAGGGCACTTCAGACCACTTCCCCTCAGATCCCCAGGGGTCAGAGAATATGCTTTACCCATCTGTGGGAACAAAATTCCAGCACCTTAATCAATTTTACCCTCTATATTCCTGGGTTGTCAAAGTGTCCTCTGACCAACCCAGGAAGTCTTCTGGTCAAAGAAAAGTAAACAAAATTCTTCTTGGGGAGGAATTGCTGAGGAGCACGGTCTCCCCAGCCCATGTGCTTGTCTGAACTTAGCCATGATTACCAGTGTGGCTCTTTGAACCAACAGGCTCTCTACTGCTCATTGCTGACTGGCAGGACAGACCCCAAAATCAGGTATTGGGGAGCCTTGGTCCCACCTGATGAGAGTTCTGCCCCTTTCTGTGCTTGCCATTGAGTACATACCTGTCAATCAAAATGGCAATGAGCCCTGCCCTGGAGAATATGGTTGTGCTTTGCTTGCACACGTCACTTTTTCAAGGTATTCCTAAATTCCCACCTACCAAGGAAAATAGGCTTTTTATCATGGGCAGGACTTAAATACTATGTTTTCCACCCTCTTTTCTTCCTGAAGAGTTAGCAAGGCAACAATAATTAAACTTAGTAAAAAATCAGGGTTGAGAGGCATTTTAAAATTTTTGGCATTATAATTCATTACAACTTGCTAAAGTCTTGGAAAAACCTGGAATGGCTTTGAACCTTTTTATTTATACCAGTAGACCAGGGAAAAAAGGTAATTTCTTTTGGCTTTATTTTTAAAGGATTTTCTTTCAATGTTCTGTTTTTTAAGAAGAGAATGAACTGTAGTCTAGAGTTTAGGGCCATTCTTGCTTTAGGGAGTTGCCCTAGGCTTGCTCACCCAGGCTCTGGTAGCCCAAAGAAGCTATGTAGGGGAGTCATTTTCCCCTTTGTTCAGAGCCACCTTCTCCTCTTCTAACCTTAACAGAGTTTAACTTCTTTACAGTCATGTGGAAAAGCCAACTGAAGTTAATTTTGGAGGAAAAGGCAATCAAAAGGACCTTTCTAAAACATACTTACAACATCTGAAAAATAACAGAAATATCCAGTCAAACTTAACTAAATACATAAAGTAATCCCTTTCTGACATTCAAACACAGCATACAAACTGCGAGGGGAAAGAGAGAGAGAGAAGCAGAGGTCTGTAGAGATACGCAGAAGAGGTCTGGGACCCAGGAAGACATGAGCAGATAGTAAAAGAGTTGAGAGAGCATGTTTTCAGAAGACTTTTCAGGGCTGTGGAGTTACAACCATTGCTGGGGTACTGGAACTTCTGGGTACCACTTGTGTTTGCTCTTTGGCTCTCAACGAAGACAAAAATAGTGGATACAGAACGGGCTCAGAAGCCTTCTAACATTCCCTTCAGCCCCTTTCTTTTGGAGCCAAGGGGAATTAGAAAGTATGTTCTTCAACACCCTTTGGCCTGTGACTTAGAGGTTGGCAGCTGCACTATGTGTTTTTAGAGGATGATGGGCATCTGAATTATTAGTCTCCACTATTATGATTGTAGAAAAAAACAGGATAGAATTAAGCGGTCCCTTTGCTTACCACAGATCTTCAATCCTAGGTGATGCCCTAAAATATGTTGATAAATTTATTTTCTGCAGTAGGTTCTTGGTCCTGGGGATTCAAAGAATAAACCATGGACCACAAATCAGTGGTAAAATAGGATTTATTCGATGGAAAGGAATACAGAAGGAATAAAAAGCACCAGAGCTCCTGGCAGAGGGAAAGACCCAAGTGGGAAGTCTCTACATAGATCATTTATCTTGGGATATGAGGTCTTAGAATTATACTTGGCCAGGAGTTGGAGGACACTTTTTCAATGTTAATGTTTAATCCACCAGTAGATGGAAGACACCTTTTCAATGTTAATGAATTAATATACTAACAAATGAATGAATGCAGTCCCTCCAGCTGGGGCAAAACATAGATTGTTCACTTCACAAGAAGCTCAGCATGGCTTACATAAAAATTCCCAGTCCTAGGAAATAGAGGGGGTCCCTGTGTAGACCTGAATGTAGGAACCCTGTATTTGTAGAATCTCTGTAAGTTGACCAACCAAGGAACTATAGCAAACTGCCAACATACAGAAGTCATCAACATAAGAAACTAGGCCTACTGTACTGATATGTACATGTGGTCCATGCCTGGGCTATTAAAATAAAGTAACAAAATTAATAAAAACCATCAGAGACCTAGAAGTTCTTAGCAAAAGAAAACTCATAACAAACCAAACCTTATTCTCTGAAAAGAACAAGAACACAGACAAACCTTTGGCAATACTAACCAAGAGAAATAAGCAAAAAGACATAGCTGCATGGAATACAGAGTAAAATGGGGAACTAATTGTGGACCAAACAGAAATATATAAATAAGAAAGGAAATTATGAACATACTCTAATAGATGTTAGATACATACAATACATACAATAGTTTCTTCTAGCCCCCCCCAAATACATATTTGAAAATAGCAAATGTAAAGAAAATGTATAATTTTCTTAATAATTGCAACAAAGGGTGTTGGGGTATACATAAGAATCAGGACTAGAGATTGAGAAATTTTAAAATATGTTTTAGAAAATAAATATGTTTTAGAAAGACTATAAACCATTCTTTTCTCCATCCATAATGTTATATTTGACTGAAAATACACTAATGTGTATTACTTATACAAATTAATAATATTAATTTAACTGAAAATAAATATGAAGGTCTATTAAAGGAAAAGCAAACTACACCAACATTTTAATTGAAGGATGGATGCTCCTGGAAAAAAAAATAAAGTTAGCTTATTTATTTATTTATTTTACAGTTTTTCTAAATTATTAGAAAGAATATCAAACACATATTCTTTCCAACTTTGAACAGCATTTGTTAAGTGAAGCAGCCAGATATTTGTCATGGAATAGGGGAAAAGGATAGTGTGCTTGATGGATCTAAATCTTTCTCCTCGTCATCATTTTGAGAATTCTTCTCCAAATAAGGAGAAGACTCAAGTGAAATGGCAACTTGATGGATAAACGGACTTGGCAATTCTGTATTTTTGATGGCAGGTGGGCGGCCATCTACCATCTGTGGTTCTCTGGATGTGCCCTTTGTTTGAGATACCAGGGGAGGTTTGGGGAAATATCCAAAATGTTTCTTCCAAGAATATGTAGGGATATATATGTTAGTGCCCCCTGTAAAGTGCCCATAGCTTCCTGATTGAACTCCTTAATGCACTTCTTGTTAGATATGTTATGCATAATAGGGTATTTAGAATTCCCTGAAGCCACAGATTATGATTTCCTGTCTCTGATGCCCATGGGATTAAGATTCCTCACCTCCCTGTCCCTCAGCCTCTAGTCTCAGTCTAGCTTCATACATAGCCTGCCTCTTCCTAGAGGGTTTTCTCTGGCATAGGTCCTAGATTCCAGGTAATGTGCTAAGCTCATTACAGTTACCATTCATTGTTAATTTATAACAGTGCTATGATGCAGGCAGATTAGTTATCAACATTTTACAGATGAGGAAACTGAAGCCTGGAGAAAGTAGATAATTCTTCTGAATGAGACAGCAGTGCATGTGGAAATGTGATTTGAACTAAGATAGACTCTAGACTCCAGAAGTCTTTCTGCTTCTCTGATCTGATTCCTTGCAGTATTCTCTGCTTATTTCCAGTTGAAGATTTTCTAGAAATCTTCATGATAATTTTTCCAATTGCCTTCCTCTAATCAATGATCTTTATTATCTTAATCCTAATTCTCCATATGCTTTATAAAAAGTGTCAACCAGTATATGAATACACCTGTAACCCATTGAACAGCTTCAAGTGTATCCAGAATATGTCACAGGAGAGAAGTTGAGCCTCTGGAAACATTCTATTCTTTGGTTTCATCATTTCCCACATGTGTTATGCTGTATATTTATATTCAGATCCCTGTAGATGATGTTCTATTTGCTATTGTTGGACTTCAGCTTTTAATAAAATTTTTTACCCAATTCTTTCAAGGTTTATTTCAAGTCTTTAGGAACCTGAATGATTCTTAACTTAAGAAAATTCACAAATTTGATGAATATGTTCATCAAAGTCTTTACTAAGTCATTAATAGAGTTGATCATTGATCCAATAGAACATTTTGTATACTTCTTCTAAGATTCGTTAAGCTTTAGGTATCCTGAAGGGAGATAAATTATTTTACCACCGAACAGTACTTATATGAGGAATATATATTTCAAACTTTTTGTATGATGTTGTCATGTAGGGATAAAATACTATAGAAATTGGAGAATCACTTGAGGCCAGGAGTTTAAGACCAGTGTGGGAAAGAGAGTGAGACTCCATCTCTACAGAAATAAAAATTAAAAGTTAGGCAGCATTGGTGGTATATGCCAGTGGTTCTAGCTACACAAGGAGCTAAGGTAGAAGGATCTCTTGAACCCAGGAGCTTAAGGCTGTAGTGAGTTATGACTGCACCACTGCACTCCATCCTATGGTGACAGAGCAAGACCTTGTCTCTTTGGAAAAACAAAACTCAATTATTAATGGATGATTCAATTTTTACACCACCAGATGACTTCCACCTATAATCTTTGAGGGTATAGAACATTGTTTGATGAATCGTATTAATATATTCTCAAGGTTTAATATTAAATTGGCCAGTTTTGACTTTCTGGATTAGTTGACTTCCATAAAAATTCTTCTGCAATTTTTAGGGGCCTTCAGTTTTTCTTGATAGATCCTTCCTTCCTTTTCTTTTGAAGACAGGGTTTTGCTCTGTTGCCCAGGCTAGAATGTAGTGACATCATCATAGTTCACTGCAATTTCACATACCTGGGCTCCAAGGAGCCTCCTGTTTTAGCCTTTTCAACACCTGGGCTCTAAGTATCCTCCTGTCTTAGCCTTCCCAGCAGCTGGGACTCCAGGTACAAACACCACACCTAGCTAATTTTTATTTGTTTGTAGAAATGGAGTCTTGCATATGTTCATGCTGGTGTCAAATTCCTAGACTCAAGTGATCATGCTGCCTCAGCCTCTGAAGATGCTGGGATTGCAGGCCTGAGCTACCATTCCTGGTCAAAAGTTCTCTTAATCCCTAAGGACGTATGATGTCAGATTC
>NW_003852445.1:12500026-12504334 GCF_000181295.1 Otolemur garnettii
GTAAAAATATGTTCAACATCACTGATCATCATGGAAATTAAAATCAAAACCACGATGAGATATCACTTCACACTTACTAGAATAGTTATTACCAAAGAAACAAGATATAACAAGTGTTGGTGAGAGTGTAGAGAAAAGGGAACAGTACAGTGTTGGTGGGGATGTAAATTAATATAGTCGTATGTAGAAAACAGTATGGAGGAGACTCAAATACTGACAATAAAACTACCATGCAGCCACGCAACTCCACTTCTGAGTACTGATACAAAGCAAGTGACATCAGTATCTCAAGGAAATATCTGCCACATTATTCATAATAGCCAAGATATGGAAATAAGCTGTCCTTCGATAGATAAACAGATAAAGTGTGAAATATATAATATATGTCGATACACATGCACCCAGGAATCTTATCTACATAAGGAAGAAAATCCTGCCATTTGCAACAACACAGATTAATCTAGAGAACACATCATGTTAAGTAAAATAAGACAGACACAGAAAGACTATGATCTAACTTACATATGGAATCTGAAAAAAACTCAAGAGTAGAAGCAGAGAGTAGAATGAAGGTTGCCAGGGATAGGGGGCGGGGACAAGGGAGATCTCGGTCAAAGGGTACAAACTTCCAGTTACAGCATGGGTAGCTTCTGGTGATCTATCATACAGCATAGTGACTGTGTTAGTAAAATGATATGTTTACTTGAAATTTGGTAAGAGGGAGATCCTAAGTGTCCCTACTCCCCAAGCCCCCAGACACACACAGTGACGCCTATGTGCAGTGATGAGTATGTTGATGATAATTAATTTGGTTGTAGTAATCATTTCATAATATGTACATATATCAAATCATCGTGTGGTGCACCTTCTATATATACAATCTGTATTCATCAGTTATGCTTCAATAAAGCTAAAAAAGCCTTAGGCATATTAACTAACAATTCGAGTCTGAAAGAATAAGGATTAGGAAAGAAGAAATGAAACTGTCATATTTTTGCAGGTTGTGCTGGATACTTTCTGTTTTCCCCACTGGATCTTTATTCCACCTATTCCATTTTGCTCTATATTCCAGACGTCTGGTCTGAATAAATTGCATTAGTGCATTGGCATTTATTTGAACTCAGCCAATGGGACACTCCAGTGGGATATTGGAGGGTGGATGGAGAGAAAAGATTGGGTGGGGTATATGTTTTCTTGCTTTTCACTCTTTGTTTTCTCCCAAGGCCCTGAGTCCTGCCTGGTAGCCCTCCCTATGAGATTATTTCTTGAAGTTCAGGTAACCATCCTCCACTTTTTCCCTTCTGGACAGGGGATGATACTCCCTTCCTAAGTTACTAACTCTGGTTTTTATGTCATGAATTTTTGTTTTCCATATTTTTGTTTTCCTGATGATTTTGTAAACAGTGTCCACTTTTTAAAAGTTCTCCTCAATTACCCAGTTTTAGAGAGTCACCTACTTTTTGCCTAGACCTTGATTAATGGACAAATGACACACATGATTTTGTACTTAGAAAACTTAAAATGGACTACCAATAAGAGAACATTGCAAGATTGCTTTCAAATGTTTGTTATGCAAAAATAAGTAGCATTTTCTATACCAAAAACAGAAATGGAAAATCACAATCTTTAAAAGATATAATTTGCAAAAAGCATCAACTCATTTAATGTAGCTCAGAGTAAACCTCAAAAACATTCTAAGACTTTATGGAGAAATTACAAACCTTTATTGACATTTCAGAAAATCTAAATATGAGATATATTTGCCTATGGATTGGCAAAACACAATGTGGTTGTTTAAAAATATGTTCAAAAACATTTTGAGACTCTTCCCGTAGAAAGATGGAAATTAATTTCTTCCTTCCTCTCATGAGGGTGATCTAGTCTTACTGACTTACTTTTAAGAAATAGAATATGGTAGGAGTGATAGTTTATGACTAGGTTACAGAAGGCATTAGAGCGTCTTCTTTACTCCTTCTTTCTCTCTTTCTCTTGATCACAAGCTGTCATGTCATGAAGGCCCTGCAGCCTCCTTGTGGTGGCCCCATGTGGTGAGGAAGTGAGAGGCCTCTGGCTAGCATCAACGTGAATGAGCCACCTTGGAAGCAGATCCTTTAGCCCTGGTTGAGTCTTCAGATAACAGAAGCCCTGGGTGCATATGAGACTGAAAATTCAATGAGGCACCATAAGCCAGAACCACTTAGCTAAGCTGCTCCTAAATTTCTGACCCATGGTGTAGGAAGCAGGCTGTGACTGGCCTCCACAGCCTGAGAAATGCTCAAGGAATGACCCCCAACCACTTCTCCTCCTTTAACATACATTGTTCTCACCTGCCAAGTCACATAGCCCATGCGTACTTTCCTGGTTATTGGCAAGCACAGTTTTTCCCCTTTAAGGATGATCTCTACCCCACGTGTTAAGATGTATGCAATCTTGTTAAGATACTAGATAAATAAGGCTGTTTCCATGGTTCAGGGGCTGGTTACGATCATCAGCTGTGTCAGTCCTCCTGATGCTATCCTATCTCATGTCTCCTGTCTTTCTTTGCCTCTCCTTGTCTTTCTAGCTTCATCTCTCAATTTTGCACCATTTCCACTCAAGTCAACTCTCCCTCCTCACACTGGGTTATGAGAGGTCCCACTCTCATGCCAGTATGTGACACATGGAAATTATGTGAGATAACAAATGTTTGTTATTGTTTTAAGCTACCATAATTTTGGATAATTTGTTACATAGTAATATACTGGTAACTGATACATCCAATATCATAAAGTTATCAATTATTCCTAAATTTATCTCAAGACTAAATGCCATTCCAATAGAAATACCAGATGGACTTTTGTGTAACTTGACAAACTTATTATAAAATTTATATGTAAATATGGATATTCACTTATTCCCTTAAATAAAAATAGAGAGATGAGAAGATTGGCTCTAATAGATACAAACGCTTAATATAGGGGAATGGACAGACAAATAGATGAAAGGAATAAAATAAATACTCCAGAAAGAGATTTACTTATAAGTACACTCTTTATAATAGAAGTGGTACTATTGGTCAGAGACGAGACAGTGGGTTTGCAATAAATAGCATAGGGGAAAATGATGGTCCATTAAGAAACACAACCAGAAAATAATGAAACTAAATTAGATCCACTCTAAGTTTGGGTACCAGAAAAAGCAGAACTTGAGATAAAGATTTAGGCGTACATAGTTTACTTGAGAGATTAGTCTGAGAAAGCAGAATAGAGATTTGGAAAGTAGGACAGGATAGAGGAAAGCAAGTAAAGGGTGTATTTATGAATCAGCTATCTCTATGGACAAGGGTGCCTTAACCCTTCTGGGAATACCCTGAGA
Organism: Otolemur garnettii; assembly: GCF_000181295.1. NCBI lineage: Eukaryota > Metazoa > Chordata > Mammalia > Primates > Galagidae > Otolemur > Otolemur garnettii. Next base: position 12,503,381 of record NW_003852445.1, read on the forward strand.
AACTCCACTGGACACGTCTCAAAATTTAAGGCATAAAGAAGCTGGGATATTAATTGAGCAACTCCTATTCATTATTAGTTGAATATTGTTCCTAAAGGTAGACTCTGGTTATTGATTGTTTGAGACAAGCCTCACAAACAACACACTTTTATATTCATGAATTCTCTGGGCACTGATTGAGATGGGGCATAGAGGTGATGTCTTGTCCCTGTTTCACAATGCCTGGAGACTTAACCAAGAAGACTCAAATGAGTGAGGGTAACTTGAACAAAAAGGACCAGAAATGTGAAGGTTCCTTTCATCATATCGGTCACTTGATTAGGATGAACCAAAGGCTAGGTCAGCAGAGATAGCATATAGAACACCTGCTTGTGGTCTTTCCACATGGTTTGAGCTTCCTCTATCCTAAAGGTCTAGTAGTGAGCAAAAAGATGGAAGTTGCACAGCTCTTTCTGACCTAGCCTCAGAAGTCATGCATCATTACTTCTGTCTCAAGCCAAGTTACCAAAACCCAGCTCAAATACAAGGTGGCAGGGGATTATAGTCCACCTCTTGATGGGAGGAGTGTCAGAAAATTAATGGTCATCTTTAGAACCACAAAACGGTGTCACCTTTCTGAAATTCCTATCCTGCCTATGTGTACAGGTTGTTATACTTACACAGCCAGAAAAAAATTTTATGAATAGAGGTACAGGTGCTCAAGTTAGGCTGTCGTTGGTGTGTACAGAAATTGTCCAACAAAGCTGCATATGGCTTCCTAGGTAGAAAAAGTGGGGATGAGCAGGGCCCCCACAAGATTGCCATCAATCATTTGTACTACTCAGATCCTCTTGTGCCCCACTTTGAGTCTGCTGTGTCCTATCTCTGAATCTTCAAAGATTTAGTGTATTATTGGTCTTTTAGTAATCTCAAAAGAGATTATAAATTGGCCTTTTATAATCTCAAAAAAAAAAA
>NW_003852445.1:12505305-12506449 GCF_000181295.1 Otolemur garnettii
GGATTCCATATGAATAAATAATATACTATATGAACTCTCAGACAGTTCTGCCGGCAGAGATATTGTCAGGAAATATAAACTTGTGCCCAGAATGGATACCAATTCCGGGTAGGACAAGTTGCTCCACCCCCTTGAGTGAAAGGAATCAGGTATAATCAATATCTCAATCAAAAAATGGCACCATACTGAGAGCTTAGCATAGATCTTACTGGTTATTGGTTGGAGATTGATGATGATGTCTGGGTTAGCTTTGGTGAGAGAAAGAACTCATGTTGATGAATCCATGCATAACATTTATTCTTACAATGTCGGCTACTCCATTCATGGTCCCCATTGTGCAAGCACTGGGGTGAGTGGTCTAGGACAGAGTTTGGATCACCTCTACTGAGTGGCTCACTCTTTGCACCTGATTGCTCAGTGCTTCTTCGGCAATATCTGGTGGCCATTAACCTAGAAAATGTCCTCTCACGTTGTGCTCACTCCTTTGGTTTGTCCACATCCTTCTTCCCCAAAACTTATTTTTGATCTTCTAATCTTACCCCTTCTAGACTCTGATCACTTCTTACTGACTCACCCATTTGTTACTGTCCAAGAGTGCATGTATATTGTTAGATATTAAAAAGTGAAAACCAAGTCTAGTACTTATGTTTCTGCCCACTAAAATGATTTTGCTTCAGAACTGTTCTACAGAGCTACCCGCTGAGTGTACCTACAATGTGGAAGCAGCACAGTTTTCATTAGAACTAATGGATAGAGTCAACATATCTGTGAACCTGATTCTTGTATTTTCTTTGTGTATCATCTGGCCCCAATAAGACCATAGTGTGAGCTAAAGGAAAAGCATCAGTACAACAGAGTAACCAACACTGGGACTCCCAGTGGATCCAAAAGACTCTTAGGATTCCCAAATGTTCTTTTGTTAATATGTAGTAGATTGTTGTTTCTGAATAGTACCACTTACTGGACGTAAAAATACCCAAGTTATAATACATAACTCTGGTGGACGGTCACTCGATGCTTTCTTTGAGGTCAACTCAAAACTGGCAGTTTTCTAGTTCACTTGACATGAACTAAAAAATCATTCTTATATGTGGTAAATACTTTCTCAAAATCCAAATAACCCTACAAAATATGTGCTTTCTTT
>NW_003852445.1:12507554-12507854 GCF_000181295.1 Otolemur garnettii
TTTTTGCAGTACCATGCTAGTGAATTAAACAGGGATATGTTGGAGACCATCATTCCTATATCCTTTATGTCTCTAAGGATCATATTATCCTCTGAAATTCCAGCTGGGTTATGATATTGCTTACAATTTAGTATCTTGGCCAGGGTAGTGCATTTTCAATTGCTTCAATTTTTCTTTTTCTACTACAAAGGCTTTTACTCCAGAAGTCTGGAAAGATGTTGGGGGTTTTGTTAGCTCCTCTACATGGTTATCCCATTCAGTGATGAGAGAAGTGAATACAGAGTGGCCTGCAGACCTACT
>NW_003852445.1:12517547-12518689 GCF_000181295.1 Otolemur garnettii
TCAAAAGTTTTGTCTTCAATGTCAGAGATCCTTTCTTTTGGCTGCTCCATTCTGTTACTGAGGGATTCTACCATATTTTTTAGATCTTTGAGGGCTGCAACCTCTTGCCTCAGTGTTTCAAAATCTTTGGTTATTTTATCTTTGGAATCCTTGAATTCTTGAGACATCTTTTAAATAATGTCTTGAAATTCTAATTCCTTCCTTTCTTCCATTCTGTTAATCTTATTTGCTATCCAAATTCTGAACTCAATCTCTGACATCTCAGCCATCTATTTATGGATGGGATCTTTGATTGCATCTGCCTCATCCTTCCTTGGGGGAGTTGATCTACTCTGGTTATTCAAATTACCAGAGTTTTTCTTCTGATTCCGCCCCATGCTGAATTTATACCGTGTGGAGACTGTACCAGAATTGTTTAGTCAGTGGTCTCCATGAGAGAAGATGCCGGCTTTCTTTGGTTGCCCAGAGAGGAAGAGTGTATCTGTTGGGAAGAGCCTCGGGGTGTGGGCCTTGTTATTCCCACTGCTGTGGCAGCTGCTCTTCACCTCAGAGTACCACCATTCTAGTATGGTTCCCTCTCAACTGACTGTCCTCTCGTAGTTCTTGGGGGGCTGGCCAGGGATACCAGGAGCATACAGCTCTGGCAGTTCTGGGCCTGCCCAGCGCAGGTGCCTGGAGCAGGGAACTCCTCCGCCACCACTCACAGAATGTGCATGGCTCTAGCAAGCTGTTCTGAGCCCACCCGGATTGGGGGACTTCTCCACTGCTGCCTGTAGACTTGTGCGGCTCTAGCAAGCAGTTCTGGTCCCACCCGGCACGGGTGCCTGAAGCTGGGAACTCTTCCTCCACCACCTGCAGGGTGCATGTGGCTTTAGCAAACAGTTCTGGGCTCGTCCAGAGCAGAGGACTCCTCCACTGCTGCCCGTAGGGTGCACACCACACTAGCAAGCAGATCTGGGCCTGCCCGGTGCAGGAGCTTGGAGCGGGGAACTCTTCCTCCACTGCCTGTGGGGTGTGTGTGTGTCTCTAGCAAACAGTTCTGGGCCCGCCTGGAATGGGGGACTCCTCCATTGCCACTCTTGGGTCGCATACAGCTCTAGCAAGCAGTTCTGGACATGACCAGAACTGGGGACTCCTCTGCT
>NW_003852445.1:12519982-12521002 GCF_000181295.1 Otolemur garnettii
TACTGGGACTACAGGGCCCCTCTCACCACAATTTCTAGCTATTTTTTTCTGTTTTTAATAGAGATGGGGTTTTGCTTGTGCTCAGGCTGGCATGGAACTCCTGAGCTCAAGGGATCCACCTGTTTGGCCTCTCAGAGTACTAGGATTACAGGCATAAGCCACTACACTTGATCTTATATGGTAAGTCTATTAGTTTTGGGGGGAATTTTCATACTGTTCTCCATACTGTTTGACCTAACTTACATTCCCACTGACAGTGTATGAAGACTCTCCTTTTTCCATGTCCTTGCCAGCATTCGTTACTGCCTTTTTGCAGATAAGAGCCATTTTAACTGGAGAGAGGGGCTATCTCATTGTAGTATTGATTTGCCTTTCTCTGATGACTAATTTCACATACCTAGCCATTTGTATGTCTTCTTGTGAGAAATATATAAGCAGATCTTTTGGCCGTTTTTAGCTGAATTATTTAATTTTATTCCTATTCAATTATTTGAGCACCTTATACAGGGTGTCTATAAAGTTCATATGCAATTTACAATGTAAAACTATTTTAAATTGCACATAAACTTTATGGACACCCTGTATATTCTAGTTATTAATACCTTGTCACAAAGTAATTTGCAAGCATTTTGTCCCATTTACTGCATTGTCTCTTCACTTGCTTGATTGTTTCCTTTGCTGTGGAGGTCTTTAGCTTGATGTGAACCTATTTGTCTATTTTTGCTTTGGTTGTCTATGCTTTTGGGGTATTATGCAGAAATTATTTCCTAAATCAATATCCTAAAGTATTTCTCTAATGTTTTCTTTTAATAGTTCATAGTTTAGTGTCATAGATTTGTCTTTAATCCATTTTGATTTGATTTTTGTATATGATGAGAAATAATGGTCTAGTTTCATTCTTATGGGTATAGATATCCAGTTTTCTCAGCACCATTTATTGAAGAGACTGTTCTTTTCCCACTGTATATGTTCTTGACCTTTGTTGAAAATTCGTTCACTATAGATTTATGAATTAATTTC
>NW_003852445.1:12521680-12523195 GCF_000181295.1 Otolemur garnettii
GTTTTCAAGACTTGTGTCCTAACATGTGGTCAATCCTTGAGAATGATCCAGGTGCTGAGAAGAATGTGTATTCTGCAGCTGATAGATGAAATGTTCTGTAAAATATCTTTGAAATCGTCCATATGGTCTATAGCAGTGGTCTCCAACCATTTTGGTGCCAAAGACTGGTTTCATAGAAGACAATTTTTCCCTAGAACAGTGTCAGGGGGATGGTTTGGGGATGATTCAAGCACATCACATCTTCACCTCAGATCATCAGGGATTAGATTCTCATAGGAGTGTGCAACCCAGATCCTTTGCATGCACAGTTTATAGTAAGTCCACTCTCCTATTAGAATCTGATAGTGACACTTATTTGACAGGAGGCAGAGCTCAGGCCATGATGCAAGTGATGGGGGAAAGGTATAAATGAAGCTATGCTTACTTCCCAGCCTTGCTCTCACCTCCTTCTGTGTGACCTGGTTCCTTATGGGAACACATTAAATCTAATTTGTCTTTGTTGATTATCTGTCAGCGTGATCTTTTCAGTGCACCAAGTGGGATGTTGAGTTCTCCAGATATCATGGTATTGGGATATGTCTGTCTTTAACTCTAATAATACTTGTTTCATATACCTGGGTGCTTCAGTGTTTGGTGCATATATTATACTTGTAACTGGTATATCCTTTATTTAAAATGACCCCTTTATCATTATAGAATGACCTTATTTGCCTCTTTTTACATTTTTATTTTGAAATCTATTTTATCTGATATTAGTATTGCTACTTGTTTTTTGGTTTCTGTTTGTGTGAAGTATCTTTTTCCATCCCTTTATTTTATATTTATGTGTATCTTTATAGATGAAGTGAATTTCTTGTAGACAGCATATAGCTGAGTCTAGTTTTCTTAATCTGTTCTGACACTCTCCTTTTGTTTCATTCAAGAGTTTAGTCCATTTGCATTCAATATTATTAACATGCAAAAAATTACTACTGCTATATTGTTGTTTCTGATTGTTTTGTGATCAGTCCTCTCTTTCCTTTTTATTGTCTCCTTGTCTTCCTTTGTATAAATGTGATTTTCTTTGGTAGTATGTTTTCATTTCTTTCTCTTTATTTTTTGTTTATCTGTTGTAGGTTTTTAAATTTGAGTTTAAAATAATCTTGCAAAAATAATCTTACAATCAGTTATTTTAAACTTATAACTCTGATTATAAAAAAACAAATAAAGGAAAAGCTAACAAAATATCTACATATTAACTCTGTTCTCTGGTTTTTGTTGTTTCCATTTGTACCTTTTAAATATTTATCCATTAAATCATTGTAGTTATTATATTTGATTGGTTTGTCTTTTATTCTTCCTACTCAAGATATGGGTGGTTTATACACTGTAATTACATAATTACAGTGATAATACATTCTGTATTTGGCTATATATACTTGTCTGTGTACTTAACTTTCAACACTGAGTTTTTTATCTTTAGATGACTTCTTATCATTCATTAATATCCTTTTCTGCTGGAGTGAAAGACTTCCT
>NW_003852445.1:12524259-12545607 GCF_000181295.1 Otolemur garnettii
ATTTTCCAGATTTTCAAAGTTAATTGACTATTTTGATCTAAGTCTTTATTCACTGTAGCCATATCAGCAGTAGGGGGCAACCCAAGCCCAGTAACATTGCGACTCTTGCAGACTCCTGGTGGTACTGCCTGTGTGGGCGTGGATAAGATACTTGGAGAATTCACTGTGTTATCAGAGAAAGTCTCTCGTGCTCTTTCTTCCATTTCCCTCACATAGAAAGTGACTCACTGTCCATGCTGTGCTGCCTGGAGTTGAGGAAGAGGTGACAGGAGCACTCCCTTATGGCTACCACAATTGGGACCATGCTGGGCCACACTTGAAGGCAGCATCATTTCAACAAAGGCCCTAGCAAATACTGACAGGCTACCACTAATGTTTATTCAAGGCAAAGGGTTCTTTAGTCAGAATATGGTGAATTCTACCAGGACTGCATTCTTCCCTTCAGGGCAGCACCTTCTCGTCTGGTCCAGACTGGGTCTAGAAATGCCATGTAAGAGCTAAGGTCTGGAGTTAGAAATGTTAGAAGCCTGCTTTTTATTTTATTTTGCTGCGGGTGAGCTGGTACCCAAGTTGCAAGACAAAGTCCTCCATACTATTCCTCATCCTTTCCCCAAGCCCAAGAAGTGCTTCCCCAACTTCATTGCCTGGAGTTAGGGGAGGGATTATGAAGGCCATCCCTTGGCTGCCACAGCTGGTGTCTCACTGGGTCACACAACCTAAGTCCACTGGCTCTAAGCCTCGTGCAGTGCTTGTACTTGCCCAAGGTTTGCAGTGCTCTTGGCTTTTACTGCCTTTCAATTTTATCACAGGCCTCGGGCCACTTGAGTCAGCTAGTGTTAGAACCAGTAGGAACTCATGTTCTTACCTGTGGGGTAGAAAATTTCTCTTTAGCTAGGACTGGTCTAACTGTTCTCTCTGTGGGTGCTGGTGGAATTCTGCTCTGTATTGTGTTTTCATTTGACAGGATGGCCCTAAATTCTGGAGAGAATTCCATAATCATTTCAATTTCTATCCCAAGCCCAGATTCTCTCTCCACCTGAGGCTGGTATGGAGCTGTTGGTGGGTGGTGTAGGCAACACAAGAACACAAGGCTGCCTTTCCTACCCCAATCATATCTCTTTCTTTCATATGATGTTAGAATCAGGAACTGTGATTGCTCGCCTGATTTTTGGTTTATATGATGAAGGTGCTTTCTTGCATGAATAGTTGTTCAATTTGGTGTTCCTACGGGGGAGGATCACTGGACAGTTCTATTTGACCATTTTGTTCTCTACTTCTCTGATTTTCTGTCAGTCTCTTCTTATTGTTTTGTTTGAAATATATGCAGAAAATCTAGCTTCATAAAATATGTAGTTAGCAAAAAGAAGAGTCCAGTAATAGCCTTTTAAAATAGTTTTAGATTGTTGTAAATGTTCTTATTTAAAACTACATGAAAACTTGGGAAGTAGTTTTTTTAAAGTGCAGTTGTGATATGAAATCTGAAATAATTTCTGGAAACTTTTCATCCTCTGTTAGATTAAAATCCATTGGCACTTTAAATAAAACCTTGAGCCATGCATGATCTTATAGCATTATGAATTGATCAGAAAATTTTAGTTCAGTGATTTATGCAGAGCTTCTAAATGTTGATTCATTTAAATATATAGTATTTTAAAAGTCACATTATTTAATAAAATCAAAAATCTCAATTTTATAAGATCTCTAAATATTAGGAAATGATCAAGCACAAGGTAAAATATCTACATTTTCCACAATTCTAATTTTTACTTGAAACCTCATATTTTATCATTGGTAACAAATAATGTCAGTTGTTTTCCTTGAAATGCCAGGATTATTTTGGTTATTTTAAAGAAAATGACTGCCAAATTCCCCAGTCTGAATAACTACATTTTGCCTATCAGTTGTTATTTCAAGCCCATTTAATGGAGCAACATTCTAAAATAATTTTTAAATAATTCAGAATTTTTTTTTCTTGATTTAACTATCAAACTTTGGTATGTAATAAAAGCACTGTGCATACTTTTTATTTTGCCACATAGAATATTAAAAGATATGTAGTCAGGATCAATTTTAGAAATTAGTAAGAATTTTGACTATTTCATGGAGAACATTCCTAGGAAAACTGACTTAAAAAATTGTCAGTGATGAATATTAGTATAGTGTGGTGCTACTGCCTTATGTTTTTTGCAAATGCACTAGGAATTTGATTCCCCATTGCTTTGGTATTATCAATAGAAATGTCAATGAAGCAGGGGAAAACAATCTTAATTTGAAAATAGTTTGACCTTGTGGATTCCCTGAAAGATGTATAGGATCTATAGGGGTTTGTGGGTCATACTTTGAGAACTGCTGCTTTGGAAGGGTCATTTCTAAGTGGTGAGGTACCATTCCAGCAGTGTATCAGACTGGCTCCAGGAACTTATACACAATTAGCAAGATGAGAGGTTGAACTTATTGTATCATATTTTATTTGTTTTGTATTAAAGACAGCCAACTCACGTTGTGAGTCATCAGCTTTTCATGATTACTAAGTCATGGGAGTCTGCTCTTTAGCAAAAACTGGGGTCTTCTGCTGGACCACAGGGTTCAGAGAAATCTGGGAAATCAAGCTTTTAAGATATCTGCATCCCAGACCTCATAGTCCCATTTCATCCTAATTAGGGCCCAATTTTTAGCATAGAAAATTTGCTATCACTATTAGTTCAGCTTCTTTTTAACTCCTGCCATCCTTACAAGCAAATGTCAGTTCTGATTTTCAGCACACTCTTCCCTCTGGCTTCAAAAAAGGGGGTCTCCTTAAAAATGCAATAGAGGTTTTCTGCCCTTCAAAGCATGCCCTAAGCTAATGTTTGGGTGACAGGAACCTACTTTTCTTTTTTTCATGCTTTCAAGATAGTGGGGGGAAAAAAAAAACTCAGCCAACTTCACTATCCTGATTACCTACCCTCATATATGTATCAAATGTATGTACTTTGTATAAGCCAGTGGTTCTCTTTGACCTGTGCTTCCTCCCAGTTCAGCATTGGTGAGAGTCTTGGTAAATTTGGTACTGCAGCACACCAGCATTCATTACCATTGCACTTACACCAACAGAAACCCTTTGCCATCTGACTGGTAAGCACCCTAGTTATAGAATCTCATCCTGAGCGTCAGGTTTTAGAACATTTTGGGTTACTGCAAAAAACAAACCTGAGCCAAGAATTTATACAAAAGTATTTATTTGGGAGATTATGTTAGCAGGCAAGCCAGTGAGTGGGGAAAGGAAAGGGGAAAGAAACAAAAGCCAATGGTAGGACTCTTCTTCTCCAAAGTTCTGGGTGAACTTTGGGTGGCATTAAAGAATATGTGTGGGACTCTGAAAATACATGTCACAGATCTCTACCTCCAGTCAAAAAGCAAATTCAGGAAAATAAAAGGAAGATTTCTTTAAAAAGATACAAAAAGTACCAAACATAAAGAAAAATATTAAATGATTTCTCTTTACTAAGAGACACCATAAAGAGAATGAATAAAAAAAAAATGTTTCAAGCTTGGAGAATTTTCAATACACATAAACAATAAAAGATTAGTGTATAGTATATTTAAATATTCCTGTGAATCAAAAAGAAAATCCAATTAAAAATGGAGAAAAAAATCAGTGAGTAGAAACTTCCAAGATGACAAAAGGAAATGCTTCATAACATTTGAAAAGATGTTCAGTCTCATCGTTAACCACAGAAAGCAAATAAAAAACACAAAATTAGTGAAAATTAAACTGTCAGAATTGAAGTCATAGGAATTCTCATTTACTTTTGAAATCTAGATTTATCTATCAATACCACTTATGGGTATATTCCTAAAGAAACTTTGGCACATCGAGATATGTATCAGGACACAGTCTTTAAAACATGTATATATATTAAAAAACTGGAATCAAAATAACTGATGTAAGGGGGCCTTCAGGTCTTGTTTCTGTTTCTTACGAGTTGGGTAACTGTGGACAGTTAGTTAACGTCACTAAACTTCAGTACTCTAATCAGTAAAATGAACATAATAGTCATTTCTAACTCATAAGCTTGTTATAAAAATGAAATAATGCATGTAATATCCTTAGGATTTTACTTTCTTGTTATTTGCTCAATAAATGTTGATAAAATGAGTCATTCTTATTTTCATTAGAAAGTCCTAGAAAGGACCACTTAAAGAAAAAGTATGCAGTTGCTCCTTTAAAAGCTTGTTAAACAGCAGTTCAGTTTTATTCTTTTCTAGTCATCTGGCCTTAATAAGTACCTACCCCATGAGGTTGTCAAGAGAATTCAGTGAGACAAGGTGCATAATGCACTTGGAAAGCTGCTGTGTCTGGTGGTGGCAGCACGGCGTGTGGAGTCACTATAGTATTCTTTCCTATTTTGTAGGATTATTTTCTTTGCTTTAAAACGCTATGAAAGTTGAATTAGCTCAATTTATTTTTTGTTATTTTTCTGGGTCTTTGTCCTAATATGTTTAATTTTGAGTAGTTTTTGTTTATCTTAAAACATCATCAACCGGCTCGGCGCCTGTAGCTCAGTGAGTAGGGCGTCATCCACATACACTGAGGCTGGTGGGTTCAAGCCCGGGCCTGCCCTGCTAAACAACAATGACAATTACAAACAAAAAATAGCAGATCATTGTGGTGGGTGCCTCTAGTCCCACCTAGTTGGAAGGCTGAGACAAGAGAATTGCTTAAGCCTAAGAGTTTGAGGTTGCTGTGAGCTGTGACACCACAACATTCTACTGAGGGTGACATAGTGAGACTCTGTCTCAAAAAAAAAAAGGACATAAACCTTGTAAACATTTGAATTTTATGTGCTTCTTAGACTTCTTTTTCCACCATACCCTTTTTATTCTTTTGATTGCTCTAGACTCGTTTACATTTCCCAAAGTTTATTTTTATCTTGTTAAATTCTCTTTTCCTTTATTCTTTACTATTCTTTCTTTATTATTATTTTTTGAAAATTTCCTCTGAAGTTTCTATGCTTAGTAAGACTTTTCTCCAAACATAGCTAAGACTGGTTATTAATGATTTGTCTATGTGGCTTGTGAGTCTAGGGAGGCTTCCCCTGTGGCTCACAGATTAGAAACTTGGGCTTGGTACCAAAAGGTGACAATGCAAAATAATGTAACATAAAGCAATGAAAAAAAAAAAAGAAAATTCATAAAGTAGTTATGAGAAAAACCCTGTAATATTCAGAACTTAGTTTAATCCATGAAAAATATCTGAGCATTAAACAATGAGTAAAAAATTAGATCTGCTTAGATGCTAATGCAGGGTGGCAGAAACTTTCAGTGTAGTTAAGTGCACAGGAATAAACACATTGGCATTCAATTCCCTACAAGCCATCTGCTCCGCATGAAGTAGAGATGCTTACCATCCCTACCAATAAAAGGTCTAAAGGCCAACAGCGTCAGCATTACCAGGGAGTTTCATAAAATCTCAAACACTGTACCAGAAGTTTTAAATCAGAGTCACTACCTTGACAGAATCCCCAGGCTGTGTCAATGCAAAATGGCTTTTGTGAGGCTAGGAGGTACAGTCAGATCTGGTAGTGCCAGGCACCTTTCTCCTGTTTGAATGTACCTAGATAAATGGCTAGGTTATTTAAACCATAATATAGGTAGGGAGAAGTGGCATTTTGGATGATAGCTACTATTAAGTGAAATGTTAAATACATGCAATTATATTGGATAGCTCGTGTCTCCAAATCTCTTACTAAGCAATTTCATTCTTAGTGGCATTTTATCTCACTAAGAGCCGTATGTGAGTGTGTGTGGTTTATTCACACCTGCATCACTTGGATGTTTGGTAAAATATGGCTTTTATTATAACATTATTGAAGTAATAGGAAAAAAAAATTTCAATGACTCACTTAGCAAGCATTTAATGATCACCTGTTCTGTCCCATACTAGAGGATGGGCACACAAAGATGATAAGATATTGGAACTCATTCTCAAGAAACTCTATCTAATGGGGAATGAACACATGAATAGATACTCATAATGACATGCAGAAGTACTTTGATAGAGTACGTATAAGCTTGCAGGGCAGCATGGCTGAGGGCAACTCATCCAGACAGGAGGAGGGGGGAGGCAAAGGGAGGCAAGAGATGGCTGAATTTCCTTAAAGGATGAATATAAAAATTTCTTGGAGAAGAGAGAGAAAAAAACGATCTTTGTTTTATAGACATGGGATCAGATTACATTGCCCACGCTGGTTTCAAAGGTTTCAAATGACCCTCTCCCCTTGACCTCCTGTGTAGCTGGGATTACAGACCTGTGCCACCACGCCCAGCTTAAGAACATTCTTTAGAGACAGAATGACAGAAAATCAAAGGGAATGCAATTTCATCAGAGATTTTCCAGCAGCCAAGTGCTACCGAAGCACAATATGCTAGAAAAAGAGAGGAGGCGGAGGCTGTCAAGCCAGCCAGGGCACTTGAAGCCCATGAGGGGGATTCTATAGTTTATTTCATAGGGCAGTAAGAGGAAGGTTTTAAACAAGGAATAGCCCAGTCAAGGTATCATTACTAGTGGAATACTCTGGCTATAGACTGGAGAATGAGGAAGAATGTGGGAAGGTAAGTCCCAAGGAAGAGAGACCTATTAAGAAGCTGTTTCTTGCAGGCAAAACATGGTGAGGCCCAGAAGTTCTTGAGCTATGAAATGGTGCAATGTCAGCCTGCCCCATCAAGCAGAAGGGCAAAAGTACAGCCAATCCTCAGCGTCTGAACCCCCCTACATTTCTCTCTACAATGTCATTCACATCAGACTCCACTTTTCCAAACAATATTGTAATCGTTGCTTGAAATGAACAAATCCTTAAAATACTTTCCTTCCCCATCCATCCTTTACGCTGTTAAAAAAGATGAAACAATTAAATCCTTTATTATACAAGCATCCTGAAGAGAGATCAAACGCAATTCATCCCACATGCTGTCAACTAATTAAAGTATTTGTACCACGGATTCCTCAGCCTTTCACACAACCTTGGAGGAGTACCCGGGGTCTTATTCCGGAAGCAAAACAAATCACTCTCCATTTTTCCCTTCTTTAATTTATGCCCCAATAACAGTAGCTTTAGTACAGAGCCGCAATTTTAAGCTTCGTATTTACCCTGGAAGGTGAATGTGCACCTTCGTAAGGCTGCCTGCAGGGAGGAAGGAGGAAATGACACATTAAAGACATTTTTAAACCTTAAACAGGGGTGAACTGGTTTTCTCCTCCTCCCCCTACATCCTGACTTCTGTCTTAAGCATCATTTCCCCCTACATTGCTGTTCACTTTTCTCTCTGAATTCAGCCCAGTGGGAACTGAGATACTGGAGGAAGAGGTGTATTTTTTCCACTTAGTTTTACAGGGTGACAGAAGCAGCTTTAAGTGATAGGTAAATGAGGAAAATGCAAGTCCTCAAAATGCAGAACTAATTTACCAAGTTCTTGGCATGCTGAGAAACTCACTAGATTTGTGGTCTATCTTTATCTGAATAATAGCATATTTTCACCTAGAACTGGTAGGGGATCAGAACTCAGCTGGAGAGATTCCCGTTGGACAGCTCATTCTGCTGCCAGGTAACTGAGTGTTGCGTGCGTGTGTGTGTGTGTGTGTGTGTGTGTGTGTTTTTCCTGAAACTTTGAGTGCTATATCCCACATAGCACATTTGAGCCCCATGCAGGGAACTTTCACATTTTGACTTTTAATAAACATTTACTGGGCACCTACCGTGTGCAGGATGTTACTAAGTAATTGGCAGTGAATACAAAAACTTTCAGTATTTTTTTCCAGCCCTATGCTGGGAAGAATTCCTGCCACAAGAAACTATAGTCAGTAAAGGCATAAAAAGCTGCAGAAGCTCAGTGCTGAAAGGCACATCTGTAGGTTATCTAGTGAGATCACCCTCTGATGCTTGAATTCCCTTCTGCAATAGCATGGTTGAATGCTAGTCCAGTCCAAACTTGACTATGGGGATGCGGAGCTCTCTTCTTAATGAGGGATCTTTCAACTTCTCAGATACTTAATTTTGTGTTCGTCTCACCCTTTTATTTCATGTTATACCTTTTGGTATAACATAGGACAACAAGTCTATTCCTTCTCCCACACTAGACAACTACCTTTACATACTTCAAGCTACTTGTTTTTTATTGTCATGACATCTTTCTTCTAGCTTAAAAATCTCCTAGGCTATTATTTATTATTGTTGTATTATTCTTTTTCTCACATATAACATGGCTTCCAAGTTTAAACTTACCTTATTATTATTATTATTACTGAATTCTGTGTTGTCTCTTTCTTACTCTAAGAGTGGGGCTCAGCACTGAACATTGTCTTCAGGCATAGCCAGACGGGTAGGGAACAGGGCATAACAAACTCCACATTCTAAATACTCTACTTTTATCAATGTAGCTCAAATTTCTATTAATTATTGAGTCTAGCTGCGTTTTCCCAGCAGGACTTTTCATACTGCTTTGCAGTGCTCTAGACATACTTGTGCAAAACCTGAATGGTCATGATTCTGACCAGGGCTGAAGGATTAGGGCACGAAGGTAATCACTCTTGAATTGCAAGCCAAGTATTAATTCAAATCCAAAACTTGTCCAGACTTTTCTCACTTCACCTTAATTTGTAAAAGTGGATCTTGGTTGAAATTAGGAGTGAAAACAAGAGAGAAAGAGAGGGAGGTTATTCTGAGTGTGAAAATGGTGGCAATATAGCGTAGGACAAAGAATGTTGACTATAGATAGTTGAGGAAGAAAACAAATGCATTCTAGTGCTTGTGCTGTTATTGATTAACCCTCTGACCTTGGTAAATTACTTAATTTTTCTGAGCTTACTTTTAAAGTGAGAAACAATATTATATCTATATATGAATATATATATGTATTTTATAGTGGAAACAAATTAGATATGTGAAGTCATTTATATACACATATATTGGCTTCTTTCCTTCTTTTTTCTTTCTAAACCTTTTAGGGGCCTTTTATTACGTTTAGGTGCCTTTTAACTCTTTAATTCCATTTAGGTGCTGTGTAAAATGAGAAGTCTGTAAAAGGAACAATAAGAGAGAGGGATCATGCCTACTGGCCTGGGCACATAGGAGGCTCCTGATGGGACAGGGACTGTATCTGAAGAGCCACTGCTTGGGGGAAGTTTTTCATAAAACTAAATTCTAATTCTTAATTCTAAATTAATTTCAACAGCAAAGTAATGACATACCCACACATCTAAACTAAATACTTCTCCTCTAACAGTTAATATATTGAAATACTATATAGTATTTATCAAGGTAAAGAAAATGCCTCCAAAGTCTCAATCTTTACTCTAGGTAGATGTCACTAGCACTCTTCCAGAATAGCACTCTTCCCACTGACCTGGATGGGCTTCCAGACCTCAGCTTCATCTTCTAGGTAGCCATTAAGAACTATTCCAGGTTGCATTTATCGCTATTATTAGAGACTATAGTACCTTGTTAAAATTGATCATGCCTAAAATGAGAGCCCCCAGGGAATGATATTACAATTGGTTATGGCTATGTCCTTCCACATTTTTTTTTTTCCTAATGGAGTTGTTATCCATAAAATTGTATCTAGTATCCAAATTTTCTGTGCTTTCCAATAGCAAGGGCATCCCTAGGTCAGTCCTTTGCATGTAATCCAGTCTTATGAGTCTCAGGTATTAAGGGTCCTCAGCCAATTCACAAGGCCCTTGTCAATTTCTCTTGTTACCATAATTGCTAAAATTCTGTTTCTAATTGCCCCTGCTCCTTTCTCATTTCTGATTTGTCTTATAGAATCTTTAAACTAAGTTTGCTTCTCTTGTTTTTGTTTCCCCCAAATCATTTGGACAATCTTTATTGACCTTAATGTTTCATTGTGTATTATTATATATACTCTGTTCAGCATTTTTGAGATTTTTTTACTCATAAGATCTCTAAAACTTAACTAAAAAGTAAATGTTCATTTGATTGACAATGAAAATAAATATCTCCAGAATATGCAAGTATGACATGTCATTTAGTTTTTAAAAAAACTAAAAAAAACATGTCATTTAGTCTTTGAATAGTGTATTTAATGTAGAGCAACTCTCCTTCAACAAGCTTTTTGAAATCCTCCAGCAGAACTTTGTATAAGGAAGAGCTTCCTTTGGTTTCCCTCCCTGAACTCGAGCTTATCATGGTGGTATATTCAGAAAATGTGGGAAGTTAGCATTTGTTCACTGCTGCTGTTCTCCTTTAGCTAGAGGGGCCTAGACGGAAACTGGGGTATAATCCAAACAAGCATCCCTCTGGGACAGAAAGCATTTTGGAGAAGGGTAGAAAGTGGATCTGGAGGATCAAAGAACAGCAGCAGGAGATAGAAGAAAGATTCTGGGTTCTCACATGTGGAAGAACAAAACCCTGAAGCCCGATGACCTTCTCTCTCCTCTTCACATGCACTATTTCACCTCAGTTATCCACATGAACCCAGAATTTTTCTTCTATCTCCTGCTGCTGTTCTCCTTTAGCTAGGGGGGCCTAGATGGAGACTGGGGTATAATCCAAACAAGCATCCCTCTGGGACAGAAAGCATTTTGGAGAAGGGTAGAAAGTGGATCTGGAGGAT
The DNA here is from genome assembly GCF_000181295.1 of Otolemur garnettii. Taxonomy (NCBI): domain Eukaryota; kingdom Metazoa; phylum Chordata; class Mammalia; order Primates; family Galagidae; genus Otolemur; species Otolemur garnettii. Next base: position 12,534,871 of record NW_003852445.1, read on the forward strand.
CCAATGGAAGGTATCTAACATACTCTTTTTCTACTTATCTTTATTGAACACACACACACAACTTTGCTATTAAAACACACAAACACATGTTTTAGTAAAACTTCAACTCAAAGTTAAACAATTTCACACTTGGCATAATAAAATCATTTGGATTCCAATTAATTCAGCTATGTGCAACACATTTAATAGGCAATGCAGGCAACAAACATGTATATAAGGTAGCTGCTTCCACAAAGCTCATAGTTAAGTTACGGAATCAAATTGATTTTTTTTTTTTCTTTAGAAAGCAAAGTCTCAAGAGTAGGTGAAATTTGGATAAAAGGATTCTGGCTCAAATGTGAATAGGGGCTCCTAAAGTTAGAAATACATCCTTATTAGCAGTGAGAATGTGTCTGTTTGAAAATAGATGAAGCAAATGAGGGGATGAGCATGCTCTTTGGGGGAGATTGTAGACTGTACCAAATCCAGAAATGGCCTGACTATCTGGACCCAGAAGTATCCCTAAGCTCTCCACCATGGCTGACTAGAAAGCTTATGGCTCTTGTGGGGTGAAGCCTGCTCATCCTTAATTTGTTTCTTTATCTTTTCCTGTATTTATCCGCTTCTTAACTAGAAAAATGAAAAGATAGCTCCTGAATTTTTCAACATTTTTCCAAGGCTGGGTGTTAATTTTTTCCATGACACCGCATGAGATAAGACTTGAGGGTAAAATCCCTCTATTTACTTTGCTTGGAAGTCACTCTTTAAGTGAAAAAAAACCATCCCTGCTATCCTTTAGATTTTAGCTTCCTTTGTTATGGAACACGAAGGAAAACAAAAGTAACCCCCTCTTCATAAAGTATGCACCTGTTAATCACATACTACATAAAATAAATAAGGGTATTTATACAATTGCAAAGAATCCCTTTACATTGAATTTTCTGTTCTCCAAGCAATGCTAACTAATTACATTCTCCTTGGACCCATTCTGTATCCAAAATCGATCAGTAATCTACTGGCACTAGTTTTACATCTTTAAATGTAAATCACACATTATCCAGGTGGCTTACCAGGGACTAAGGAAAGTTTTCCCCAACATGGTGAAGAAAGTGCTAGAGTTATTATGAGAGGACCTCATGGGCAATCTCCTGTTGGAGTGTTGTGATGTTTGGGGAGAAGTACAGGTAGGCCCGTGGAAGCAGGAGGGGTAGTACTTATCTTAGAACTTTTTCTAGCTGGTTATTTAAATAAGATTGAGAATAGATTAATTACTCACATCAAAAACTGATGGTCAGATTCTAATGAAGATGGGATGGGAAAAAAATCACTCCCTAACTCAGATGCTGATGCACCCGTCTATTATTATTGGGCTAGAGAGGTCCTTTGAGATGGAAGGAGTAAACAGATAAGATATTTTTACTGTGTCTTTGTTGTCATCCCTCTTGCCTAAAGAAAGCATAAGATAAAATGTTTTATAACATAGTCTGACCCTTACTTAAACTTTAAGAATAAAGAGAAGCGCGCTGGGTGAAAGTAAGAGGGCCCACATTCAGGCGCTGGATGTTAAATAGCCCAGGGTAGTGGCTACTGAAAGTGCAAATAAATAATGTAAGTTTTAAAATTGTCCCTAACTTACTTCTTAGAGTTTCTAGAATGCAACTCAAGGAAGAAAAATATTGCTAAACCTCACTTTCCTTAGAAGTGAGCTGGGATTCACAGGAGGCCAAAGCAGCTACGCTTGAAAGGGGCAGAGTAAGGAGGATAAACTATAAAACAGCTCCAGTGGAGAGGACACCATAAGTGGTTTAGAGGGTACCTGTTGAGTCCTTAGTTGAGAACTGACCAGCATGTGCATGAGAAGAAATTACCTGAGGCCAAAGAAAATACTCTGTTAGAGAAGCAGAGGGAAAAAGTCTTGGAGCTTATACAAGGTTAGAAAGATTTTATGTTCTCATAGCCAGAGAAAAAAGTCTCATAATTCTTGAGGCATCAGGCAGAATATTTAATCTCTGGATATACCAAAAGAAAGCTTAGAAGAAAGCCTTGGAAGGAAAAGAAGTAATTTCCAAGTAATTTAACTGTATATCCGAACAAAGTTTAATAATATTTATGGTGTAAGAAAAAAATAAACACCACTAAATATAGTATGTCTAGACTTCATTTAAAAATTATCAGATATACAAAGAAGAGGAGAAGAAGGAGAAGAGAGAGAAAGAGAAAAAAGAAAGAGAAAAAGAACTGTGAGCTGATGAGTGATGGGATAATGTCAGGCAGCTTAAATGTATGTAATTGGAACCAAAAAGGAGAGGAAAAGAGGGAAATAAAGAATATTAGAAGACACAATGGTTTGTCTTCAATCTCCCAAATTTGATGAAAACTATGTTTACAAATCCAAGAAAATTAACAACCCCCAGGCACAGGACAATTATAAAACTATATCAAAACATACTATGATAAAATTGTTTAAAATAATAATATGGAAAAAGTTTTAAAAGCGGGTAGATAGGAAAGGCATAGTAGGTATAAAGGGACAGAGATAAGAATGAAAACAGGCTTCTTATCAAAAATAAAAGCAAACCAGGAGACAACGGATCAATGTTTGAAAAGTATTAGGAGGAGGAAATGACTGTTTTAGAGTTCTATACCCAGAAATAATATATTTTAGACAGGAAGATGAAATAAAAGGTTTTTTTTTTTTAAAAAATACAGAGAAAAGCTAGAAGAACCCATCACCAGTCAAAATACAATATAAGAAATAGTAAAATAGAAAAGGAAGTTCTTCATCCAGAAGAAAAAATAATACCAAATGGAATCTGGGGCTGGATGTGGTGGCTCACACCTGAAATCCTAGCACTCTGGGAGGCTGCAGCAGATGGATCACTTGAGTTCATGAATTTGAGACCAGCCTAAGCAAGAGCAAATAGCTGGGCGGTGTGGTGGGCCCCTATGGTCCCAGCTGGGAGAGTGAGGCAAGAGAATCACTTGAGCCCAGGAGTTTGAGGTTGCTGTGAACTATGAGGCTACAGCACTCTACTGAAGGCAACAAAGTGAGACTCTGTCTCAAATTAAAAAAAAAAAAAAAAAAAAAAGGAATCTGGAACGACCTAAAGAAATGAACAGCCCTGGAAATGCCAAATATGTGGGTAAATATAAAGTAAATTTTAAGGAGTTTAAAATTATAAAACAACTTCATTAAATAATTAACTATTTGAAGCAAACCAATAGCATTACATTGTGCTGCCTATAACATATGTAGAAATAAAATAGAAATAAAATATATTTCATCTTCTAAAATTTATAGAAGATGTTGTTTTGAGCTGAGCTTCTTTCTTAGGCTCCAACAGATCAGACCAAACCAGAATGGAGTCATTCATTCCTCCAGGTGCCATGTAATCAAACTGAACATAAAAATAAACCTATTAAAAACAAACAAACAACCACCCCAACCCCAAACAAACAAACAAACCCCAGGAGATTCACAGCAACCAATCAAAATGGGCCCAGGCAACCTGAATCAGCATAATAAGGAAGCCCCTTTTTGTTTCGACCTTTACAAGGACAGTTACCTGAGGTTAATCCATCTGCTTTTTGCATTATGCTGTTTCTTTGTTTCTGCTCAAGCTGCTTCACATAAACAGATTGTTCTGCCTCACTCAGTGGAGCCTATGTCTATCTTATGGGCTAGATGCTGATCAGTTCATGAATTGCTAATTAAAACTCAATTTCTTGAAATTTTGTTCTTTTACTCAACAATAACCCAAATTCCAGGAAGAGAGAAATGACAGTACACTGCTATGTGTAAAGTGGTTTGTTACTAGAAAGTAGACTATAATAAATTAAATTACTATATATTAACCTTTTTTATTTTAAAGCAGTGACTCAAACAAAAACAAAAAATGCAGTTATAGCTACTACACTAACAAGGGCAGAAATACTAAAAGAAGATAAAAACAGAAAAAATGAAAAAGGTAGAAAACAAATAGATATAAACACCATCATTTAAATAATTCAAAACTACCCAAGCACAGGGATTATCAGATTGGTTAAAAAAAAAGCAAGACTTCAATACATGTTGCCAATGAGACACTGACTTTAGATATGAAGACCAAAATAGGTTAAAAGTAAAGCACTGACAAATATATGCCATGCTGACTCTAATAAAAATAAAGCTTGAGTGGCTCTATTAATATCAGACTAAGTATATTGCAGAGAAAATAATATCACCAGGGATGAAGAGGGCTTTTCCATATGATAAAGGGATCAATTCATCAGGAAGACAAGTAATTCTAAAGGTATGATCACATAATAATAGAGCTTGAAAACACACGAAGCAGAACCTAGTAGTATTACAAGGAGAAATAGGCAAATTCACATTTATAGTAAAACAAAATATCTCTCAATAATTGAGAGAGAGAAATGGTCATATCAGAAATGAGAGTATCATGTGCAAAAAGGTTATAGACAAAATAAACGATGACAAGGAACAACTTTATGCCAATAAATTCAACGATCTTAATTAAATAGACTTCATTGAAAGATACAAGTTACCAAAGCACATTCATGAAAAAATACATTACTTGGATAGACTTTCTATGTATGAAAATAATCGAATTTGTAGCTAAATATTTCCCCCAATAAACCTCAGACCCAAGTGGCTTCATCGGTAAATTCTACAAAATGTTTCAGGAAGAAATAGTTGCGGTTCCACGTAAACTCTTCTGGAATACTGAAGAGGAGATCATATTTTCCAAAGGATTCTGTGAAACTAACATTACCATGTTACTAAAATAAGAGGAAAAATACAAGAAAAGGAAACTGCTAATATACTTTATAAACATAAATACAAAGATTATTCACACAATTATAATACATCATAAATGGGCTTTATATCTGAAATGAAATATTTTTACATTCAAAAACAAATCAAGAGTACTTTTATTTTTAGCTCTAGCACATAAAGAGTTTGGAAGTCTTCATTCCTGTCCTTTCAACAGGAAAAGGCTAAACAAACTGAAAATCAGTGATTTTGCTTGGGCCTACTAGAGAATTGAGACCTCAAAACAAACTGCCAGCCTGAAATCTGGAGAGACAGGTGAAAACGAGAATCACAGCTAAGATTGGCCTAAACGCAACAGGAGTTTCTGGAGCCATAAAATAATAGGAACACTAAAAATAGTAACTCTGATGAACTGCAAAAGGCTAAATGTGGCCTAGCATGAGTACGAGAAACTTCTGGGAGCCCATACTTCTGTGGCTTTTGCCTGGAGATTCTCAGGTACTCAGGATGGAGAGGCATGAAAAACCAGGCAGGGAAAGAAAAAACTTAAAACTTTTGAAATATGACAAGAACATTATCTTATAAAATTCTGCTCAGCAAAAGGAAAGATTTTACCAGTGCTCTATCGGGGCGGGGGGGGGGGTTTGAGGGGGGAGGGGATAGAAATTAATTCCAGCCTCCTATAAAGCTTCATATTGTATTTAAGAGGAAAAAAAGAAAAGCTGAGAAACAACATAAATGTCACAGCTAGTGACCTAAGACCACTTAAAGACTGAGATGTAATTATAGGGTTGTAGACTGCTTCCCCTTCCTCCACACCTGACCATCACATCAGAAGTCCACCAATATAATAACAGCAGGTTACATTGGAAGAGCCTCAAGGCTTAAATTCTATTTAAGAAAGTATTTTTAGGGAAACTCAAAGACAGAAGTGGGGACAGCAGCAAGTACACCAGAGGAAATTGAAGGCTCTGGCCGCACAGCTGCAGCAAACATCAGACAAGGCCTATCTCCTAACAGGAGACCTGACACCAAAGGCCTATTTATCACATATTCTATTACATGATACATAGTATTTGGTTTTAAACAAAAATTATGAAGGATGTATAAAATGACATCATAGACTCAAATATGCCACAGACTTTGGAATTATGAGACAGAATTGAAAATATCCATGATTCATACGTTAAGAACTATAATAGATAAAATAGACAACATACAGAACAGATGAGTAATGTGAGGAAAGAAATACATATACTAACACAAATCAAAAGGAAATGCTAGAAACCCCAAAACAAAAAGAAAAAATAACATCCCCCCCACCAAATCACAGCACTTTATCAGAAGTAAATGAATGATGGTCAAAGAAAGAATCAGTGAATTTGAAGATACGTCAGCAGACATAGTCCAGAAAACACAAAGCAGAATATAAATGGAAAATTTTGGGTTGTGCATCTGAACTATGGAAGAACAAGGGAAAGAATTATATCATACTTCTTAGGAACATTGAATAAAGAATAAGGTAAAATAAAATTTTTATTTTTGTCTTAATTGATCTGATAGATAACTGTTTAAGCGAATAATAAGAATATATTGGGTGATTAAAGTAGAGGGATACACGGAATGAATGAACATAATGTCCTAAGCAAAGAGGATTCGACTAGTGTGGGGTATGATCTAGAAAAGTTATTATCATGAGAGCAGCTCACATGAGCTTTAATGGGTAACAGGTTTGCATGCGGGAATAGGAGTCTCTTACAGGAGTCTACAATATGAAGGCTTCCACTCAGAAAGTGGGGGAGAACAAGGAAACACTTTGGAGAGAGGGATATTGCTGTCATTCAGTAACAAGGCTCGCAGTCTCTAGGTCAGAAAACTCCAAAGAGTCTAGCAGCTTGGGTTTACAACCACAGGCCCTCTTTTCAATGGCTAGACAATGTGAAGTGAGGTCCCATGAGATATGCAAAGCAAGCAGTCTCTAAATGGCTAGAAATCTGCTTGTTTGGGCTATTTTTAAAATAATTGTATATGTAAAACTTTGAGTTTTGTCTCAGCATGCAGCGAAGAAACAAACAATCTGGAACCCAATACACAAAACACTATTTTTGACACATTTATATAGCAGTAAGGCATGGAAGAGAGGAATTGGGAATACACTGTTATGAGGTACCCCTGTTATCTGTGAAGCTGTATAATGTTTTGGATAGTGAACCTAAATGATTTGTTAATTTATATAGCAAACTCCAGGGCAGCTGCTAATTAAGAAATACACATACACACACACAGTGCCAAAAAAAGATATACACATTTTAAGAAAGAAAAAACTGTATTAAAATTGCAATACTCAAATCACATTTGACTTTTGCAATTATAGGAGATAAAAGACACAATATACATAACAAATATTATTGGTATAGATTGAGTATTACAATTTTTTAAATTAAATCATAGCTGTGTACATTAATGCAGTCACAGGGTACAGTGTGCTGGTTTTATATATAATTTGAAATATTTTCACCAAACTGGTTAACATAGCCTTCATAGCATTTTCTTAGTTATTATGTTAAGACATTTATATTCTGCATTTAGAAGGATTCACATGTACCCTTGTAAGATGGACCCTAGGTGTGGTCCCACCAATCAGAGTATTACAATTTTAATATGGTTTTTTCCTGTCTTAAAATGTGCATGCATTTTTGGCAGCCTCTTTGTGTGTGTGTATATATATGTTTTATAAACATATATATATAACATATTTATAAATATATATTATATACATCATATATAATACAAATATATTTTATATATTATATAATTATATTTTGTAATATACATACATTGTATTTTTGCCATGTATAGTGCCATGCACACCCACAGTTTTGGCCAAAACTTCTAGGAATATGCCCCTTAAGAAAGTAGCTGGCTTTTGACAGAGAGGGACACATATTAGGAGGGCTATCCCGATAAATATGCAGATCACACCATCCTCCCACAGCCACCTCCTAGAGTCGCTTTTCCTTCTCTCCTGGGAGTTTGTCCCTGCCTGCGGTGTCAGGGAGTATAGCTGAGATGGCCACATGTGGCCAATGGAAAGGAACTTCAGAGACTCCTCAGTCTGGGTATCCAAGGAGGCTTCTGGAGCTTGCATGAGGCTCCCAGTCTTCTCTGTGTGGCTGGGCCTCAGCCTTCACTCCATATGGCCATAGCTGCCTCACCATCCCTTCCCTCATTGTGCCACTCACCAGAGGCTGCTCTGGGCCACTCCCACCAGAGCCAGATCCACTTGGAACCCTATGCAGCCTGCAGGCACAGGTAGGGGGGTGTGGTGGCCAAGAAGGTCTGGGCTGGGCTCCCCAAGTCCCATGCTATACTACCCATGTATAACACACATTCTTATATTTCCCTCAAAAATTTGGACAAAAAAGTGCACATTATTCATGGCAAAATAGAGTAATTGACATGCCAATAGATGAACATTGATTCATATAATATGCTCAATTAAAACCAGAAAAGGCAGAAAAATAGAAGATAAAAAAAAAACAAAGATCAAGTGTAGGAAACAGAAAACAGATACAAACATGGTAGATAATCCAACATCAATGAAAAGATAGAAATTACTAGAGTAGATTAAAATAATAATATCTAAATATATGTTCTTTAAAAAAATCTAAAATTCAGGAGGCTGAGGCAAGAGAATCGCCTAAGCCCAAGAGCTGGAGGTTGCTGCGAGCTTTGACAACATGGCACTTTACCAAAGGTGTCAGATTGAGACTCTGTCTCTAAGAAAGAAAAAAATGTAAAATTCACACCCAGTAGGCACAATACATACTTCCAGGTGAAGGGCATACTTAGAACTTTGATGTAAAATGTACAAAAGAAAATTATGTAGCCAAAATGTGAGTGCCCCTATAATATTCAGATATTTAAATGTGTGTGTGTATGGAATCTATCTTAAATATAAAGACACATTAAAAGTAAAGTGATGGAGGATACTGCTGATGGTAATCAAAAGAAAGCTGGGGTGGCTATGTTAATTTCAGACAAGGCAGACTTTAGAACAAGGAAATTTATTAAAGATATAGATGATAATGCACATATAGAGAGAGTAAAATAATGGAGTAGTATTAGATATCTAAGAAGACATAGAATTCCTTAATGTTTGCGTCAAACAATGTACATCAAAATATGTGAGGCAAAAACTGATGGAACTGCAAAGAGAATTAGACAAGTCTGCTATTATACTTGAAGACTTCTACATCCTATTTAAATAATTGATAGATCATCTCTAACTTCTATAGGAAACTATATAAGGAAAAGAAATTCAGACATAAAGGAAGTGGAAGAAAGTAAGTAGTAGAAATCAGAGCAGAGATCAGTGAAATTGAAAACAGAAGATATTGGAGTAAGTCAATAAAACATAATGTTGGTGCTTTACTGACATAAAAATTTGGTTAAATTATATTCAGATTAACCAAACCAAACAAAAATCCCCAAATGGACAGGACACAAAATTCCAATATTAGAAGTGAAAGAAGCTCATCCCAGTTGATTCTACAGACATCAAAATGGTAATAAAATGATACTTAAAAAACTGCATTGCCATAAATTTGATAAATGAAATATACCAACTCCTTAAAAGACACCAAAAGAGGTCACACAAGCAGAAACAGATAATCTGAATAAATCTGTATCAAACAAATTGAGTTAATAATTAATGAGATTTCAAAAGATAAAACATGAGGTATCACTAGTGAATTCTACCAAAGGTTTAAGGAAGAATTGATACCAACTCCTTTCAATCTCCTCAAAAATATAGAAACAGAAACAAAAGGAGCATCTCCTACCTCATTGCTGAAGCAAGCATTACCCTAAAACCAGAACAAGATAAAGACATTTCCAGAAAGGAAAATGACAGACTAGTTTCTCTCATGATCATTGATGGAAACCTGTGTAAAGCAAATCCAAAAACATATAATTATATACCAAGACCAAGTGGGGTTTTTCTAGGTATGCAAGGATATTATGACACTTGATAATCAATTGATGTAACCACATCAGCATGAATCAATCATAATAATACAAGTCAAAATCCTAGCAACATCACGTTTTATGGATACTGAAAAATCAATTCTTCAGTTTTATGGGAGGCAAATGATTTGAAAGGTTCAACATAATACTGAATAAAAGCAAAGTGAAGGTCTGGTACTCAAGTCTTACTATAAAGATACAATTATCAAAACAGAGTAATACTGTCTAAAAAGTAGACTCATAGACCAATGGGATATGATAGAATACACAGAAATAGACCAACACAAATATAGTAAGAAATATTTAACAGAAGAATAAAGGCATTCATTGGATAAAACATAGTCTGTTCAACAAATGCCCATATGAAAAAAAAAAAAGAGTACACAAGGAAAAAGATTCTATCAGAGACTTGTATCTTTCATGAAATAACTCAAAATATGTTAATAAATCTAAATATAAAATGCAACACTATAAAACTTTTAGAAGAAATCAGAAAGTAAAATCTACATTACCCTGGATTTAGCAGTGCTTTTAGATACAACACCAAAAATATAATCCACGAAAGAAAGAATGGATAAATTAGACTTTATCAAAATCTTGAATTTCTGTTCTGCAAAAAGAATCAAAGGACATCATCGATCTGATAAAGAGATGTACCTAAAATATACAAAGAATTATTAAATTTCAACAGTAGAAAAACAACAAACAGAAAATCTAATTAAAAATAAATAAACGAAAGGTGTCTACCTTATCAAAAAAATTATAAACATTGCAAATAGGCATATGAAAAGATATTCATCATCATTTGTCATTAGGCAATTGAAAATTTAAACAAGGTGGTACCACACATCTATTAGAATGGCTAAAATCCAACCAACCAACCAGACATAAAACACAACACCCAAGGTGACAGAGAATGTGGAACTGTAGCAACACTTATTGCTGGTGTGAAT
>NW_003852445.1:12545895-12547579 GCF_000181295.1 Otolemur garnettii
ATTATTCTGTATGACATTGCATTGAGGGTGACAAAGCACTATGCATTTTAAAACCTATAGAACTTCACAGCACAAAGAATTAATCTTTATGTATGCAGTTAAAACATTTAAGAAGGTCTAGATCTAAGCAAGGATTGCAAACCATGGCAAAGGAACCCAACTGCATCATATAAACATATGAAACAACTGGAGGGGTGGAGATGAAAGTGCTGACCTATATAACTTTGGAAATGAGTAGAGTCTACAAAATTAAATGCAAACAAATAACTGCATATGAGCACTGTGCTTAGTCTATAGTTATTTCCCACAGTGGTGGAGCTTAACAATGTGGACACCACTAAACATAGATTGGAACTGGGCAATACATACATGATTAATGGAAAGCAGGGAGCAGGTTTCTCACTGTTGGAATGAAAAGTTACAGATAAGCAAAAAAGATAAATCCAGAGTAATCCATGTGGTAGTGAGTTAGAGTTGGAGGCAATACTGTAAACTCACGGCTATTTTAACATAGGTACACACACAATATATATGGGTGTATAATATGTCGGGATACTCAATACATCATTCTTGCTCTCTCAATTGAGAGAGACCAGAAGCAAAGATTCTTTAGCAGCAACAAGCACACTTAGCACCCAGATCTTGGTTTCTAATACCAGTGTCCAATACAAAGAGTCAGCACTCTTGGAGAAATAGCTTATTCTAGGATTTAGATAGGAAATATACAAGATGAACCTGGAGTATTTTGTGGTGCCAGAAAGTAAAGAAGTCCTCAAAAAAAAAAAAAAAAAAAAAAAAAAAAAAAGAAAAAGAAAAAAACCTAAAAGCCAAAGAAAAACAGTGATGGGTATGAGTCAAAGAGAGACAGAAGCCAAAGAAAGTGCCCCTCGTGGCCAAGATGGAACAATCTAAGCAATAAAGTAAAAGTAGTTTGAGATGGTAATCCAAAGAATTAAATAAATATTATGAGTCTATACTGACAAAAATAAATGATTAAGTAGATAAACAAATGGAGAACAGACAAATATCTTTCGCAGAAACATTGCAAATAATTTATGTAAAGATTCTTCCCTCAAGGAGGTAAAACATAACTCACTAAAATGTGGTCTGTGTACTGTGACTTACTTCCAAAAGGTACAGTAAGAAAAGGGTGGGGGAAGGAGAAAGTTTAGAGCAAAGAAACCTAACAGACTCTCTCTCTTAGCCAGATGATCAAGTTTGGGACCAATAGTAATAAGTTATATTGATATGTACATATCCATTATATGTCATGATGAAAAAATGACACATTTCCACTGTGTTCTTCCTGTCAATAATCCCTAATCCTGGTCTTATCATGAGAAAAATTATCAGATAAAGTCCAGTAGGGGGCATCCTATGAAACATCTGACTTAGCAATACTTCTCAAAGCTGTCAGGATCATCAAAGAAAAAAAAAAAAAGGTCAGAGAAAGTGCCACAAGCTTGGAGAGTCATGACAACTTTTCATAATATGGTACCCTAATAGAGTCCTAGACCAGTGAAAAGAACATTAGGCAAAAGTTCAGAAAATCTAAATAAAATACAGGCCTCAGTTGTTACAGGTAACAAAGCATACTAATGTCAGTTATTAATAATAGAAAACTGAAAGTGGGGTACATGGAAACTCCAGTAACTTCTCAATTTTTCTGTATATCTGATACTGT
>NW_003852445.1:12548899-12549950 GCF_000181295.1 Otolemur garnettii
ATAACTCTGAAAGAGAAGACCGAATTTGAGGAAGTTATAATACCTGATTTCAAAACTTACTGTAAAACCACAGTTATTCTACATTATGTGTTTATTGACACATAATGACACTGACAAGAAAATGAAACGCATCTTACAAACTGGAAAAACATATTTGCAAAACATGAATTTAACTGAGGATCTACATCTAGAATATATAAAAAAAAACTTTTACAACTCGCTGGAAACACAAACAAGAAACCAGTCTTAAAATGAGCAGAAGAGTTACTCAGACACTTCATCAAAAAAGATACACAGATGGTGAATAAGCACATGAAAAGTAGCTCAACACTATTATTCATTAGGGAAATTCAAATTAGAACTAAAAGAAACTACCAGTATACTCTTACTAGAATGGCCAAAATTAGAAATCCTTACCCACAAGAGCATCTAGAACTGTCATACACTACTGATGGGTCTGATGGGTTTGTACATGGTACAATCATTTAAAAAACATTTGGTAGTTCTAAAAAGTGAATCACAGAAGCTAGTCATTCTATCTCTAGGTATTTTTCCAAGTGAAATGAAAGCATATTTCCACATAAAAATTTAACTCATAAATATTAATAGCTTTGTTTGTAACTGCCAAAAGTGAAAAGAACAGACAAGTCCATTAATAAATAAAGAAATAAATAATTTGGGTATATCCAACCAATGGAATATTACTTTTCAATAAGAAGTAATGGGCTGATATATGCTATGACACTAATGATTATCCAAATTATTATGCCTACTGAAAGATGACAGAATATATACTGCATAAGTTATTTCAAAGTTCAGGAAATAGATCATAATCTATATGGTTAGAAATTAGTCCACTGGTTGCTTGTGGGGTGAGTGGGGTACAAAAGGGTGGAAGGAAGGGCTTAAGGCAGGAGGAAAATTGACAAGGATCGGTCATCTTGACTGGGGTGATAGTTTCATGGACTTGTATACATATATCAAATCTTACCAAATTGTATAATTTAAATATATGCAGACTTATGTCAATTATTTTTGACAATGTTTTAAT
>NW_003852445.1:12556127-12559206 GCF_000181295.1 Otolemur garnettii
AATTTGGGGGCTGTCCACGGGTCTAGCAAACAGTTCTGGGCCTGCCCAACCCGGTTGCCAGGAGTGTGAAACTTGGTGGCCACCCGCAGTGCACGCATGGGTCTAGCAAGCAGTTCTGGGCCTGCCTGACCTGGGTGCCAAGAGCGGAGTACTTGGTGGCTGCCCATGGGCCTAGCACGCATTTCTGGGCCTGCCCGGGGTGCTGGGAGCAGGAAATTTAGCAGCCACCTGCTGGGCATGTGCGGGTCTAGCAAGAAGTTCTGGGCCCTCCTGGCCTGGGTGTCAGGAGTTGGGGACTCTATGGCCACCTGTGGGACTCACACGGCTCTTGCAGGTCTCAGGCCATGGGAGTGCGGATCACTGGTGCCCGGGGAATGCACGTGGCTCTAACAGGTCTCTGGCTGCAGGGCCAGGACTGGGTGCTTGGTCCCGCAGGGGTGGGGGATGGTGCTCTTGACCCCCCCACACCTGTCTCTGTAGGCAAGGGGCAAAGGGTGGACTTGGAAGTTCAAAATGTCAGTGAAAAAGGTTCGTTCAGTTTTCCTGCTTGGCAAGAGAGTGTTAGGGATCTCAGCAGGGTTCCTCTAGGGGAGTGGACCCCCTTCCTGTAGTTCTCACACATGGGGTGAGATAATAGGTCCTCAGTTCACCATTTGCCTGTAGAAAACTTATAGGAGCAGATGAAGAGAAAACAAAGAGAAAAACACAAATTTCTTAGGGGAGGGGATGGAGACTTTTCCTTTGGAGTGTATTATGTACCTGGAGATTGCTTTCTTGGAGTCTCAACTTGCCTCAGCAGAGGTGTCATGCAGATATCACTCTTCTCTCTTGGCTGAGCTCCCAATCTTCAACATTATTGGCTATTTTCCAGACATTATCCTTCCCTCTGGATGGGAGCTTCTGTTGGAGGCTGGCACCTGTCAGTCATCTTGCCCCTCCCCCTAGTTTGAGTTTTCTATTACTCATGTCCTCCCTTTCCTCTTCTTTAGACTATGAAGTCAGAAACTCATTCTGGTTTACACTAAGTGATTATAGTAGGATTACTAAATGCATATGTAACAACATGAAAAACAGCATAAATCAACAAGCGACTACGTATTACTAAGCACATTCTTTGTAATAGAGTCTTTGGGAAATTCTTTCAAGTCTTAGTTGAGGTTAATGTTTCTTGGAAAATGAGAAAAGAAAAAGCCAGGTTTATTTATGAAATTGGAAATGTGGACCAGAATAAAACTAGCAAAATATTTTTGTTGTCTTAACCTTAAAAACCTGACCATTGTTATATTTTAATTCCTAATATTAGCAAGGTTTTTTCTCAACACAGTTGATTCCTGCTTAATATGGATATGCATTAGATGTAATAAACAGATGTTGAGTGAGAACTTCTGATGTAATCAGACTGAGTGGGATTGGACAAGGTTAGGCAAACCCTAGAAGACTCAATATAAGCAATATGAATATTTTCATTTTGGCCTAAGAGTTGTTCCTCTTCATTCAATGAGCCTAAAGAATAGGTCTTTTCATTTTGTTTTAAGGTCCTAGATCTTAGCACCTGATATGATTGATAGATGTAGTTGTAATTATTAAAACTTAGAATAAGTCCCCCTTTCAATATCCAATCCTTCACACACATACATTTTTCTAGATATTTGTCAGACACATAAACATTGTGATTTGTGTTATGGGAGATGTGAAGTGGGACTGTCAGAAGAAGTTTATAATTTAATTAGAGGGAGAAAAGATGTCAAAACATGACAGGAGTCACTAAACCAACAGGAAATGGTAAATACCAAAGAGCAAGGAAGACTGAGTTCATGGAGATTATTTGCTTTTGGCCAGAGAAGCCTGAGAAAAAAGATGGTATTTTTGCTTAATCAAATAGAATTACAGATATAAAGGATGGACAAAGGGCAATGAGAGGTGAGGGAATGAGGATGTGATAAGGAGAAAAGATGGACCAGAAAAAATAATTTAACAAAAGCAAGGGGGCCAAAGAAATAAAGCTAATCATAGCATTCAGCCAAGCATCAGAACATAGTGTAGTATTTTGAGAAGACAAAAACAATTTTAAAAACTGACTTAATAATTTCTTCATTTTCAAGGCAAAATACTATATGCTTTTTATATATAGTATTTTTTAACTTCATAGCCTGGGACTTAAATACTAAAGAGTCATGTCTTTCTAAAATTTAATTTCTGATGCATAATATAGACAGTAGAGATGATGATACCTAGAGACTGTTCAAAAATTGAATTATGAGAGATGACTTTCAGTAAATTTATTTGGGAAATGGTATGTGAGGTGATTTAAAGTAGTTCTTTATACACACACACACACACACACACATATATTTTGTGTGTGTATGCACTAGGATTGGGTTTTTCTACTATACACAGAAACTGGGCCATTGATTAGATTGACTAGTTGATTTTTGGTCCATGCCCTGACCTAATCATATGAAATAATCCAATTCAAGAAGAAGGCTAGCATAAGTATAAAATAAATTATAAAAAATGAGCTACTTGAAATATCTGCATCAGATGATGGTGGACTGTTCTCTGGGCCAAGCTGAAGAAGTTTATGCCTATCCAGCAGTGCACCATTCCCAGGGAACAACCTTAGCTGAAGGGAGAAGACAGTGTGGGGGAATTTGATACCAAGGAAGGATGGATTGCTTCTATGGAACTTTGATATCATTTTTTCATCATTTGTCTGAAATTGTCATCCTGTAGTCATTACTCCTTGAAATAAAATGCCACAACAGGAAGATTTTGGAGTATTCTGTCACTAAAGTACCCTTAAAAATGGAAACAAAATTGAACAGTATTTGCATTTCACAAGGAATTCTGCATTTCCCACGGGTCCACTAAACTCAGATACATCTTCAGAGAAAAACACTTCTCTCTCCTCATACAAAGGATATAAATTATAACTAAGCAAATGGAGTGGGGATGACAAGGTTACTTCAAAGTACTTCTGTGATTAAATAGTCTATATTGAAATTGTATTGTGCCAGATTTTTAGTAGCTGACACCTTGAGTAAAAAATGTCTTATTTCTGTAAAACTTCTTTTCAAAG
>NW_003852445.1:12562488-12567206 GCF_000181295.1 Otolemur garnettii
TTTAGACAAAGATCCCACAGAATTAAGGACAGAAGTATGGATTTGACTTCAGAATTTCTGAAGGCCTGGTCCACAAAGGCTTGACATCTATTGAAAGGGCCTGACATCTATTAAAAGACTATCATCATCATCATCATCATAGCAATAATAACTGATAATAGCGATAGCTCATATTTGTATGTCAATTAGTTTAAAAAGTGGTTTACAAATATTATCATGAAATTTGAGCCTCCCAACCACACTTTTTAATACAGTGGCAAGTATTTAAATTCTGAAGTTTCATTCAGAAGTAAAAATAGGGACAATATATTCATATGGACTTTTTTTCTTTTCAGAAACATAAATATATTAAATAAATTGAATTCACTCAAATCTCTATTGCTAGTGAGCTCTCAGTAGCAATCTAAATTTTACAGGAGGAAAACAAGCTTTACCTGACACGAAAGCAACAATGAACATTTGAGATTACCAAAGCATTCTGGCAACTGTCTTTTCCAGCAACCTATCTTAAGAATGAGTTGCTCAGTGATAATTAGAGAATAAAACACACCCAGCTTCACATTTCAATGCTCCTTCCCAATTAGAATGGCATTAGAGTGAAAGTGTAGCCATATAATTATATGAAGAATAGATCTAATTTTCTCAATGTCACTGCAATATCACCTTTTGGGACTAACAGCACTGAATGATTACGCATATCATTTGGTAATTGTATTTTTATTCATTCCACACTGGGACGTGATTTTTAAAAGTGGACATGCAATTAAGTTATAAATGAACACACATCAACCAGCCCTCAGAAGATAGCAGTGTGTCAGCATTAATGCAGCTGAATTTTTACTACTGTCAGTACCAGTGTCAACACTTAGCAGTGATGGACATGCTGAGGGAATCTGAGCTTGGCCTTTAACATTAAAAAAGAAAGACAATTACTAAGAAACTCTGAACTCAGGGAGAGTGGCCTTCACAAACCAAGAGCTTCACTAGTTGTTATATGTAACTTAAAAACAAGCTGTGTTAGAGGATTGTGATTAAATACCATTGCTATGAAATGGTACTCTTTGAGAGCAGCAGAGAATGTATATTGCTAGAGAAGAGCCTATCGTTCTATCTCATAGGCTGAAAAACAGATAATCTGTGAGGCCCCAAGGGGAAAAAAAGGAGCTCTGAAGTACCAATTAATCATAGCATACATTGCTGGAAATATTTCAGGTCAGGAGTGGAAATTTATACAGCCATCTGCATTTAAATAGCAGTTTCTAAAAGTAAAATGTATAGAAGAAGCTGAGGTTGTAAGTTATGGCTTCAAGACCTTCTGAATACTACTGAACTCTCTAATACACAATCATAAATTTTAATAAATACAATTATTTGGTGTGCAGTTGAAGTCTCATTATCATACTAACCAAAGGCAAATTTGTGGACCAATTCTGATCCTTGGACTTGGCTGGGAGCAATCTCAGGACATTCAAATGAGGGCATTTTTCACATGGGACAAATGATGAAAAATAATTTTGATTTTACTGTGCTAATAACACAGAAGTTAACAACCACACTCTTCCTCATTCTGATGGAATAGCCACTCCATGGATTGGTAATGTCAGTCAGAAATCCCATTCTCATTTCCGAAGTTGTTGATGCAGTCTTTTGAAATGGATCATCCCTAGATAAGATCTCATCCAGAAATAAAAGTCTATAACATCTTCTGTAGGTTGTTGTGAAGGCCTAACAGACTCTCTTTAAAGTTCCTAACATCAACATGTTGATGGGCTATGACTGCATCTGCACAGGCAAAGGTGATGCTTTAAGTCATTGGCTTCCCAGAGGAATGGCCTGTGATACTGAACACAGTTCTGGGGAGTTTAGGATTGGAATTTCCTACTGCCCTGGCTGTAATGGGTGGGGTCAATAGAAGGCAACAAAAAGGCTATATCTTAAGTAAATTGCAAATTAACACCAGAGAAATCATCCATCCAGATCTACTACTCTGTAGATCCCAGGTATAGCAGGCAAACAGAAGCGCAAAATAATGGTGTACCACAATGGCAAAACCTGTTGGAAAATGGTGCTATAGTCCAGCCTTCTCATTTAAAGAAGCAAATGTTTGGAAGGAAAGCCTGAAAAATTCCTGAGGTGGAAAGAATAGGTCAAGCCATTTACTTCTCTTATGGACTCCCCTTCCTCACTGTTTACCTGCTTTAGCACTCCATCCAATCCATTATGGTTGGCCACCTCAAGGATAGTCTCATCTGATATACTATGTATGTCTTAAAGAAAGGATTATCATTAATGTTTCTGTATCCATAAGTGAGGCAAAAGTAGGGGCTCAATAAATATTTAGAAAGTCTCTTTAAATTTATTTTTTTTAACATTTTCCTATTGCACTCAGAATGACTCAAACTTCTTATTCTTATTCTTCTTTTTTTTTTCTTTTTGAGACAGAGTCTCACTATGTCACCCTCAGTAAAGTGCCATGGCATCAGAGATCATGGCAACCTCAAACTCTTGGGCCTAAGACATTCTCTTGTTTCAGTCTCCCAAGTAGCTGGAACTACAGGTGCAAGCCACAATGCCCGGCTACTTTTTGTTGTTGTTGTTGTTGCAGTTGTCATTGTTGTCTAGCTGGCCCAGGCCAGGTTTGAACCCACCAGCCTCAGTGCACGTAGCCAGCACCCTACCCACTAAGCTATCGGTGCCACACAACTCAAACTTCTTACCAGGAACTATGATGTGAGTCATTCTTGCTTCTTTAATTTTAACTTAACTTGCTATCTATCTTGGTCAATCAATATACTTTAGTTAAAATAGCTTTTCTCCAGTTTCTTCAAAGTCCTAAACTCTTTTTAGAAAAACTATTCCTTTTGTCTAGACTTCCCTTTCCTCACATGACTTGGCTTTTTTGTTTGTTTTATGTTTTTATTCCATTTTATCTTTTAGTTCTCAGCTTGAATGATACTGCTATAGAAAGGTTCTCAGACCATGAATTATTAAGTGTATTCTGAGTGTTATTCTCTTTCATAGCACCCAGTTTTTTACTCTTTTAGAATGATCAACCATCCCTGTTAGGCCAGGATGGAAGGGTTTTCTGGGATGCAGGGGGTTTTGGTAAGAAAACTAAGATAGTAACAGGTAAACAAGGATAGTTGGTCACTTACAGAATTACTTAATGTAAACTATATTGAACTATATTTTGGCTTGTTTACTTGTGAAATATCTCTCTCCTCAATTAGGCATTAAGGACTATGGGGTGGGGGGACCATGTCTCTTTTGCTCATAATATATACTCTATTCCTCTTAAAAGACAACCATAGGCCAGACACTTGGTAATCAGTAAATATTGAATGAGTGAATAATGAATACGTGAATCAACAAACAGAACAAGTAATTTACATTTGGAGTTAGCTACACAAAGTATCAGCTGTAGGATATGGAAAGTTGTTTGAGTTCTATGAGGAAGTAGAGAGAGATACAGACATTTTGTACCTACATATAGATGGTGGGAAGAGGGGACATGGTTTGGAGAGAGAATAGTTATTAGACTATAGGACAGGGGTACTCTAACTTTTTAAACAGGGGGCCAGTTCACTGTCCCTCAGACCGTTGGAGGGCTGGCCTGTGGGCCCCGGGATGAGTTGGCTGCTAAGCAGGACAGGCAGCGGCGGCAAAAACACCCGGCAGGCTGAATAAATGTCCTAGGTGGGCCGCAGTTTGAGTACGCCTGCTATAGGATAACCAAAAGAGATTATGCCACAGAAAAACCAGAGACATTGTTCCAAGAATGAGGTTGCTTCTACATTTCTTTAATTCTTAATCAAAGGTTCAGGGTTCAGAGACCAAGCATTTTAAAGGCATTCTTCTGGGCAAAGATTGATGGTTTATAAATAAATCATAATGGCCATTTAGGATATCTAGTTGGTGACAATTACTTTCCTTCAGAAGCAATGATTTGACAATTGTGTTAAATTAAGCAGTGATTTACAAAGAAAATGAAGACATCCTTCCATATATCCAATTAGCTACAATATATGAGAGGCAATAGGAGAGTCAACTATGAACATCTTGGCATTTGCTCCACCAAAAACATATCCTCGCAAATATGCAAACATTATTATACATGAGAGAATTTTGAATTGAGTGGTAAAAGACAAAGCAGGGTATAAAATATGGCCCTTGGATTTATAGCTACATCAGCCTACCTCTAATCTATAGTCCTTTCTTCCTGCAGGGTTCTGGGTCCTAGTGAGAGTAGGAGGGCTGTAAGGAAACTTAAATACTTTTTAGGCCCATTATTTCCAAAAGTATGGATATTATAAAAGTCTACCATAAAATGTCCTGAAAAAAGGTCCCATGGTCAAAACCATCTGGAAAATTTTGCATTGCATTTGGAGATTCATAATGCATATGTAATAAGGATGACAGTCTGAAAGAGATTTATCTGCTCTTTTTTCTATCCTGTAAATTCCCCTTTCTCATTAAATCAGGTCCTATGCTCAATGTTTCTAGGGAGAATTGTGAAGGGTAAAAACAAGAAATAACACAGAGAAGGAAGAAAGATTGGAGTTTTGGTCAAAATGTGAAAGGAGAATAATTTCCCTGTGAATTCACTGAAATTCTAGAAGGTGGTGTAAAGTAGTGGTATTGGTAGACAAGGTTAGAGGAGTCTAGAAAGCTTAGAAGAAAACAAGCCTAAATAGAGATGGTATTGTGATGGTAAGACT
>NW_003852445.1:12567691-12569894 GCF_000181295.1 Otolemur garnettii
AGGAATAAGTTCTGGTGTTCTATGGTTCAGTAGAGTGATTTTGTTGATACTAATGTATATTTTTAAATAGCAAAATATGAAGATTTTGGATTTCAGTTTTCATCACAAGAAATTATAAATGTTTGAGATGGTGGATTTGCTAATTATCCTAATTTTATCATTACACAATGTATACATTTATAAAAATATCACATTGTAACCCATAAAACTGTATAATCAATATGTATCACATAATAATAAAACTTATGTCAAAATCAGGTATTTGAAAGATGCAATTGAATTTCTGGAGTGATTTGTCTAAGCTTTTCACTGGTAAATTGAAGCTTTGTGGTTTTCATGGAATGCATCAAAACTCACATGCCACAGAATTTGGATTTTACTTTTTAAAACAGTTTTGAATAAATCAGTCAATCCAATGTAAAACAAAGTTTTGATGAACAATACATTGAATTTTGAAGTCATTGACCATCTGTTTATAATGTCAGGCCAATTCATGTTGTGTCTAGAGAACAGTCCAAAATAATTTTTGAGAGTAAACACAACACTTTTTTTAAAGTGAGGTAAAAATTAAATTATGTGATCAAGTAGAAAGGCATAGACTTAGTCAATCTCTGTCTTCAAAGCTATCCCTTTGCTGAAATTGGCAAATTGGTAACTTCAACAAGTTCAGCCTCTGTCAATTTCTGTAGCCTGGAATAGTCACAGAAGCACATCAATTTCAGTCCTAGAAACTTGTCTCTTTTGAAACTGACAGAACTAAAATAAAGCAAAGCCAGAGTGTCAGGTACTCTAGAGGCTTTGGGAAGCAGTTGATATTGAGTGATCTCTTGCAGGCCTGGCTGTTCTGGGATCCTGCTCCCACTGGCTCGATGCGCTTGGCTCCACACCAAATTGCTGTCCCTAGGATCCTGTGATGAAGGGAGTTCCAAAGGGGCCACACACACTCAAATTTAGGGCTTAAAGTCAAGTAGAGTTCAGAGTCAAATTGGCATAGTACAAAGTGGGATGGTTTCAGAATTTGAAATGAGTGTTCTGAGGCTGTCACTTAACAGGCAGTGAAATATTCAACTTTTTGATACTCTTTCATGGTCTGCAATGTGTAGTTGGTTATATCTGTACTAGTTTACAATACTAACAGTAGTATTGGTTAAAATTTATTGAGCATAGTCTTTCCCATGTATTATCCTACTTAATCTTTGATTAACCTTATTGTGATCATTAAGAGAGAGAACAAAGAGACAGACAGGCTAAGTAACTTTTCCTATGTGACATAATAAATGCTCATGCACAGATTTGTTAGGGATTAATGAACAATATTAAATCATTCTGAAAATTATGAGGTGCTGTGAACTTCAGGTGTTATTGTCATTAGCTGTCATAATTCCTACAGGAGTCACTGTAAGCACTGTTTTACTTCAACATTAAATATATAAAACACTACTTGTCTGTAGATAGCCACTGTTCTGCAGCCTGGGACGCATAGCAAGACCCTGTCTCTTAAAAAAATATTGTCTTATATGATACTAGTTAGTCACTGTGTTCATATGTGACCTAAGTAGGCATGTGAATAAAAAAGCAATTTGATCCAAGTTAAACCTCCTGTACTATAAAAATGTAAATCTGTATTCCAAACACCTGGGATAAAAACCACCAGACATCCAAGGATAATTTTAATCTTTCTGGATATGGCCTGTGAAAAGGCTAAAGCCCTCTCAAGTCTGGCTGAAATGTTTTCATTCCCATCATCTCTTTATGAAATTGATTTCAAGATCAAGGACATAAACACCTGCCTACTGTCTACCCTGGGATACCAATTGTCCTTAGATGCCCTTCAATGATATCTATCATATCACTGTCAACATGGATGTATTCTACACCTCCACCTGCTTTTAATTTTGTGTAGAATTTGCTTAGGCATTTCAAGAGGTTTAAGGCTTTTATAGAGGGTGCTAAAGAAGATATGTAAAAATAGAAAGGTGCTAAAAACTATTTCTTACCTTTTGGGTTGTCTCTTGGCCTCCTTCCTTCTTTTCTTCCCACATTATTTAATCTCTTTTCTTTCTTCTTTTTTTCTTTCACAAACATTCACTGAGCTTCTGTCATATAACCAGTATTTTGCTAAGTGCCAAGTGTATAATAGTAAGCAAGATACACCCATCTCTTTCCTTGTGTCACTTAGAATTTAGTGAGGTTTGACAGATAT
>NW_003852445.1:12570625-12572370 GCF_000181295.1 Otolemur garnettii
ATCCCCCACACTGAGAATCTGTGGCCCTTGGTCACCTTAATGTATTCATAGCATCTGTAGTCTTATAATTTATTCATGGACTGAAATCACTAATCCCAGTTTGGGGTGCAGAAATGTTTACTTGGTCACTCACACTCTGTTAAGCTGAGGCAGCGTAAGGAGAGTCACTCACAGCTGTCCTCCCCCATATAACTTTTGGAGCTGTGCATCATAAGCCATTTTATCAAAGAGCCACGGGTAGCAGTCTGTGAGGACGTACTGGGAATCAGCTAATGGACAGAAAGTACCTGCTCTGACACATTAATTCCCTTCCCTGTCAGCCTGCATCATTGTAGAGCATGCATGATGGGAAGCGAGGTCCCGTCACACCCTGGCACCTGCTGCTTCTCCATCTGCCGAGTGCAATAGCTCCTTTGATTGCCCATTTTTCAGCCTAATGTCTTATTCCTTTTCTCTTTGTAAAGTTTTTGCATTTTTTATTGTGATTTTAATAGTCATTTAAAAAATGTTCTCATTTCTGTTGGGTATACCAAGGATGTTGATAAAAGAATAACATAAATAATATTCTAAGCCATGCCCAAATTGAAAGCACTCCAAGAGCCGCATTTCACTGTTTAGTCTGATAAAGTTGTCATGGCGATAATGTCCCCTGAGAATAAAAGTGCCATGTGCGTGGTTGATGAAAGGAAATAGCTCAGATGGTGTACAACTGGTAAATATTGAACTTACAGACTATTCTGCTGGCCATATTTCTATTTTGCTTTTGTTTTCTGCTTGGCCTTTTTTAAAGGTATGCTATGCTCAGTTATTGGAAATAATCTCATGCTTCCTTCCCATCTCTCTCTCTCTACCAAAATTGTTAGAATCTCTTGGAACAAATATTGGCAGTGCTCCCAAACTGGCCTTTGGATTCTGTTTACAGCTGTTGATTTGGCTGGATTAGTCAAAGCATCAGATCATTATTACATCTTGAACATCTGTCAAAAATGGCACTAACAATTATCAGATACATTTTCTGTCATGAATATTTGGATTTGAGTTACTTCAGAAGAACTTCCTACAAATCTGAGTCAACATTTTTACTCATGAAAGACAATGAGAACCCTTTTTAAGTAGTATGAGGCTAACATGATAGGCACGTTGTATTTCGGTAATTTAAAATAGGATAGGTTGAAGGTATTGTTTACTTTTTAAGTCTCAGTCAAATTAGGGAGACAAGTGGCTGCTTTGGTGGAATGTGAGGCCTGGTGTTAACTAGAATGGGGGACTTTTCTTTGATAACAGTGTTATAAATTATCTATAGTAGGAAATGCCCTGTCACCTGTATGTTTATATGTGACACTAAATTTCTTGATGAAGTGAAAGAAAAGGATGCTGGAATACATAATAAAAAGATCTCAGAGACTGTGGGAATGAGGACAAAAGTAGTATGCAAACTTCTGGGAAAGTCCGGGAAAGCACTTAGGAAATATTTATTTGTGTAATTATATGTTAAAGACCAAAACGTTCTGATCAGTAAACCATAGCCCTGGGAGGAAATTCTGGGAGGGCATAGCTGTCAGCTGGAACATAGCACCTACACCTACAGACAAAGTATAATAACCCTGATATGCACCCAAGAGGCTTTCTGAAGCTCCTGATCCTGAAACTGGAGACTGTCTGGAAAAAGATGTTAAAATGGCCAAAATATAGAGGAACCTAATACAAGCAATGGGATAATTTTTCACTGTGCAAATATTTACTCT
>NW_003852445.1:12573166-12574466 GCF_000181295.1 Otolemur garnettii
GTTTTCTCAGATGAAGAAATGGAGAACTGCCCCAAATAGAAAGATTTCCTTTGAGTAAAACATTCGCCTCCTCCTCAAATAAGAAGGGAAAAAGGCAGGAAGGGAGGGAAGGAGGGAAGAGGGAAAAACTTTTTCCTTTCCTATTGAAAAGTAATCTATGGGACTTTTAAGTTGGTGTCAGCTGATTATGTTGTAGGTTCAAATACTATAAATGAGTTTGCATAAATTCACAGATGGCAGGTACACATGGGTTACTGAGAGAATCTGAGGCATGGAGAGGCAGGATACTCTAGTGCAAAAATCACTGGTTTGCAGGTCAAAACATTTAGGATTGAATCTGCCTTCCTCGTGAACTTATGTATATGACTTTGGGCAAGTGGCTTTACCTCAGTTTCCCCATCTACAGAAAAGGAGATATAATACTTATTTCATAGGATGGTTTAAGTAAAGGAGGCAATAGAAGTAAAAAACCTAAATACATTAGTAAGCACATACATCTCTAGAGAGTGTTAGAAAGGACAGCTTTATCTTTCTGCCAAACAACTCTCATTCTTCTGCCTATTAAATCTCCCTCTTAAATTTATAAACAGTGCTTTGGTGAGGAGTAGCAGGCAGGTAAAATGGGCACCAGTGTGGTTATCATACCCAATCAGAGTGAAGTCCTGCCTTCCTGCCCTCATTGACTTCATACTTCAGTGTAAATTCATGCCCAAGGCAGGGACTCTGGTCCAAAGCCAGAAGTGACGGTGCTCAACTCAGGTACTTTGCAGGCAGGAGGCAGGCAAGCTTTGTGAGTTGCACGGAGGCCTGAGTAGATTAGCAAGGCTCTACAAAGATTTTCCTTCTAGTTTTCTTCATTTTAAGAGGCAACTTGCCTATGTATAGCAATTTCACAAGGTTATATATTATATCAAAATTTTAAAGATTTAAAACTCCTTGACTATAGGCAAGGGCTAAGTTGATTGCTAGTGGACAGAGACAGCTGAGTGTCCACTGCGCTGCTGCCATGGAGAGCTGCTGGTCTCACAGCTGCCTATTTCAGATGCATGACAGCAAATGACTTCTCAGCCCCACCTTTCTCAGGTGGCAGAACAGTACAAGGAGGTGACTGAGGTGCTTCTGATTGGGAACAGGGTCATCCAGAAATAGCAGATACATTTATACCATTAATTATTTTAAAAAGAATGTCAAAAGAAGGAGGGAGGGAAGAGCCCCCCCCCAATATCTCTTACATGTTCTTCAACTGAAGAATGGAAAAGAGAGGACTTTGGCTTTCTCCCTACAAATCTATGTGTTCCTT
>NW_003852445.1:12574751-12575750 GCF_000181295.1 Otolemur garnettii
GATTTTATAGCAATTCATTGATTTCTCCTATTCTGGATGATGGACAACCAGTTTTGTTACCTGGCTGCTGCTGAAGTCTAGCATCTGGTGAAAGAGTTGGCTCTCGGTACCACTCAGCCATGTCTGTGCCCCTTCAGTCTACTTGGCTATAACTATACTCAAAATTGAGCTACTAGGAGATTTGTGGGAAGTATTTTTGTTTCTCCTTAACAACTTTGAAAAAAAAAAAATAAAGAAAAAAAACAAAATTGGTTTTCCAAGGGCACCTGTGCCAATTCTTGCTATTAAGTGGGCACAGGGGCAGTTGCTTGGGACTCACTTTGACAAGGGAAAGCCCCTGTTTTCTGCCTTCTGCCAAGGAGGGGTAAGTGGCTCAGTGAATGGGCATATTTTGTGAGAATCTGAATAAGAGACTATCTCCCCATCCTGAAATCTAATCCTTAGTCTACATTCACTTTCTGCAGCACTATCTTGGGGGATGTTCTTCTGTGGTCCTCACTCCCTAGATGAGTCAAAATTATGCCTCCAATACTTGTCTTGATTCCATGCCCAGTAATAGAGCAAATAGTTTACAACTGACTCTATAAGGCTAACTTGGAATGGAGCTACATCTTAGAGTAAACCTCAAACTCTCAAAAATTCTCCTGATAATTATAGGAACACTGTTTGAAAGCATGAAAAGTAGGGGTCTATAGGTTATCTGGGCTGGGATTATGGATAGAAGTATGGAATTGAATGATTAGAGCTTGAGAGCTAAAATTTAGGTACAAAATGACTTTAAAAAATAGGTTAGAGAAAATATTAGTACTTTATATACAAGGCAACAAAGGATTTAGGACACAAATGAAAGGCACAAGAAGGGAGAAACCAGTTGCATCTAAGAAGAATTTATAGAGAAGGTTGAGTTTGAGCTGGTACTGGAATGACCCAAGAGAAGAGCTGGTGGGATAAGAACAGCATAGGCCTGGGGTAGAGAGGAGCCAGGCATGATTTTGGAAT
>NW_003852445.1:12578412-12579951 GCF_000181295.1 Otolemur garnettii
CTCTTAGACAATGTCTCAATTCTAAGATCAATTCTGCTGTTAATTGCTTTAGGTTGGCAGTTCCTCATGATGTGTTGTGATATTTTACCATAAGCACATACTCTGTGGAACTGTATTTACAGAAAGTGGCTAAGAATTGGTTTGGGCTTGGGTTTCTCTGAAGAGAGGAGTCTTTGCTTCTGATGTTGACTGGCATTCTACCAACCTGAAACCCAAACTTCTAACCATAGCCTGTGTAGAAACTGGCTTGTGGTTATACATTCTCAAGGAAGATTGATTTACCCTTACTTTGGTGTTTTTCTTTCTGCACACTGAATCTGTTTCTCACCCTTATAATGAAATAAGACCTTGGAACTTCCAGGTATGATGTTGGGATCTCAATTAAATTTTCCTCCTTAGGTGGATCTTAGGCTTTACCTCTTGTGTGCTATGCTAGGACCCAGGACAGCTGTTAAATGAAGCTCAAGGTCACCAGAACTGGCAGATGCTATTAGAGCAAATCATGGACTCCATACTGGTTTACCTTGCAATGATTGTCTCTTTTACTAAGTTTTGGTATCTGAAAATCCATTAAGAAGAAAGAAAAAAGGAAAG
This sequence comes from Otolemur garnettii, assembly GCF_000181295.1. Lineage (NCBI taxonomy): Eukaryota > Metazoa > Chordata > Mammalia > Primates > Galagidae > Otolemur > Otolemur garnettii. The sequence goes on from NW_003852445.1 coordinate 12,579,007, forward strand.
GATATTTAGACTTCTCATTGCTTTCAGTGGGAAGGTAACTGAGGTCTGATGCACCATATTGCTAGAATCAGAAGTCAAATTAGAAGTTATATATTTTTTAAATCACCTAACATAATATCAAAGATATTCCACATAACATTTGTGAACATTATTATAATAGTAAATAGAGGTGTTAGCCATTCCCTCAGAGCTATACATTTATCTCCATTTATAACAGGAAAAAAACATGTTTAAATATTACTTGTAATACATTTAAAGTTATTTTCATAGGGCAAATTGTCAGTGTAACATTGCCAAGACAAAAAAGAGGCATGTTTTCAAGGCTGTTGATAAACTTTGCAAAAGCACTTTCAAAAGGGTTGTGTCAATTTATCATCAGTAAAAATGAAGTTGCTATATATCTTCATCGGTATTTGTGTTATTATTCTTATATTTTAATTTGATAAGGGAATTTTTCTTAAAGACACAAGTATGCTTATCGTCTTAAAAAGCAATTTGTGATTAAATTAAAAAATTGTTCTCTGAATTTGCATGTTTATAGATAAAATTACATATTTTTTTTGAAGTAAATACAGAAAGGATATTCTCTTGTGTTGGGTGATGAAAGAAATGGTATTTGACAACTGGAGAACATATGGTTGTGAGGAAGGAAAGACTTCTCTTCCCCCCACCTCCCCTCTGGTGTTTAGGGAAAGGATTTTAAACATCTAATATATCTTATCTTGACAACACCTTCTTCTGGGGATTCCTAGAGGTGACCTAGTGTCCCCAAATGAATCCTCGTGAGCTTCTCCCTTTAATCCACTCCATGTGGGAAAAAAGCAGTACATTTTTTTTTTTTCTGGTCAGTCATTTCCCCCTTGATGAAAGAAAAGGGAAAAACTGTAAAAAACTGTACATCCTAAAAAAGTGAAAACTCTATTTCCCCTTGGGATTTTTTTTTTT
>NW_003852445.1:12580246-12583763 GCF_000181295.1 Otolemur garnettii
CTCTGTTTCCAAGTCAGGTGCCTTTTCTTCTCCCCCCTCCCCTGGGCGACTGGTTGCCTCTCAAGCAACCCCCCAGGCAGTCTTGATGGGTGCCTTTCTCTGAGAGCTGGCCAGCAAACCTGACAGCTTTCCAGCCTTCTTTGTTTCCCTGAGGTGACTGTCAGCAGCTGCCTGCCTGGGCTTGCCTTCTCTGTGTCCCAAGTGGGATGGGCTTAGGAGTGATTCTCACGCAAGGTTGCAACAGGTATCTCAAGAGCCATCATGATTCTAAGCATCACCCTGAAATATAATAATTGCTGTTTTCTAGTTAAATTCGATTTTCAGAACACCCTAAAGGCTGTTCTATTTAGATTCTGGCAGACTGACTTGAAAAACATTTGATGGTAATTAGCCAATCATTCTGATTGGAAAGGTCAGGTTTGCCCGACATCACCCAGAAGGACACCCGCATCTTCAGAGGGAAATGGTTTATACTTGGAGTTGTTTGTAAATGTTTGATTTATTTTCTGACAGCCTGTTGCTCTTTACCTACAGCCGTTGCCTGTCTCTTGGTTTTATCATGTCTCTTACTTCCAGAAGAGGGAAATTATTTTAGTTCATGCCCTCTGAGACTCAGCATATCCCTTTAACAATTTCAAGCTTCAGGGGAGGAAAAATCAGCTGCACTCTTAGGTTTGGGTCCATCTTCAGGTGATATGATTTGGCATGTAGGGCCTGTGCCTGTGCTGTGATTGAACCATTTCAGAGGGGATCATGGGACAGGCATGAGCGTCCAGGCTTCCTGAAAAGAAGCCTTTCTATTTCCAACCCCTCTGTAATATGGCCAATCATACCTCTTATCTTTTTGATTATTTATTTATTTAAGAGTAGAAGGTTCCTAAAGAAGTATAGAATGTGAAAGAACAAAGTGATTCAGATTCTTGATATACTTTAAAACGTGCTTCCCTAGGGCAGTGTTCTTCAATCTTTTTTATCCCATAGCACACTTGAACCTATAGTTAAACTTTTGCAGCACATTAAACTATGTTGATCAGAAAAGGGTAAAAAAAGAATATACTTACTGTGCTTTGAACTTCTTTCAAAAGTAATTTAATTAATGATCTTTTAAAATTTTTCACACCACACCTAAGATCCTCTCAGAGCACGCCAGTGTGCCGGGGGCATACCAGTTGAAAATCACTGCTCTAGAATCAGCTACAGAATACTCCATGTAGCCATAAATTATCAGTGAAAGGCTTTTGGCTGGGCAGAGCTAAGGTGATTGTCTGATTCTGCTACTTTTTAGTTCAGCAAACTTGGCTGTTTCACCATTTGTAAAAATGAGGTGGTGACTACCAGGTTCCCTACCATAATTGCTGTCTGTAGAAATATGGTCATTGCTGTATTTGTTGGAGAGTTGTTTTTAGGAATGTCTATACCAAGAACACTGTAAGATTCTCTCTTTTCTTATTAAGGTCATTAGGGTATTAATCGATAGTCTCAAAAGGCTTTTCTTAGACTTTTGATGAAATTACTTAACAACTTCCATATTTTTTGTTTTTGCATTAAGAAAAATTCCTTTAGGCTCTATGTTCTTTTCATTTACCAAAAGTAATGAAAAGTACTACTACAGTTTTCTGATGACAAATGTTCCAGGTTCAAACTCTGGGAAATTTAAGAGGGAAGGGTGACTTGGTCAAAGGAATCATATCAAAGAAATCAAGTCAAGCACTTGGGGACAGATTATATTAATGTAACCCTGCACTCCTACCCCCAAATTTGTCTTACTTAATATACTTTATCTTAATTGTTAGGAAAATACAAAATCCTGCTTTCACCTCTCTCCTCCTAGAGTCTAATCTTCACATTTAGAGCCATGAATATCTTTTAAATACATTAAGTCAGATCATGTTACTTTCCTAATTAAAACCCTCCACGGATTCCAACTGTACTTCAAGTAAAAAGTCAGGATCTTTACAATGACCTATAAAATCCAACATGACCTGGCCCCCTGTTAATTCTCTTCCTCTTCCCTCCTCATGCATTGTTTTATAGGAATGAACTCTTCTCACTGCCTTTGCTTGTACTTCACTCTCTGCTCAGATCTCTCCCCCCACACGTAGCTGCCTGGCTTGCTGCTCCTTTTCCTTCAAATACCATCATTACAGTGAGGCTTTCTCTGATTGCACCATTTGAAGTGAAATCCCTCCCTCCCCCAGCTCCTCACTCTCCTTTCAGAATTCATTTCTCCCTATGATGTTTGTCTTCTTCTAATACACTATGTAATTTAATGATTTAGTTGTTTTGTAATTTAATGTCCGGAAGCTCCCTGAAGTCAGAGATTTGGTTAATTTTGTCAATGAATGGATCCCTAGTTCCTGGATCCATGCCTACAGCACAGCAGGCAACTTGATGAATGTTTTTTAAATTACAGATGATGGATTTTATTTATTTAGTTATTTATTTTTACATCTAGCCCTCCTTTATTTTACACAGTAGCAGATATGTATACTAAAACACTGCCCCGCACCTCCTGTTCAGATCTTCCCTGCAGAATCTCCTTCCTTTTCACACTGCAGAGTATCTACCCTGTCCATGCCCTCTATCCATTGCACCAGTCCCCTGTCCATGGAGGTGCTTCTAGTCCTGTGCTTTAGTAAATCTTCTTTCCTTGTGCAAGATCTGTGGGATAAGATCCTTACAGTTCTTGAGATTAGTAGTCTGAGCTCAATTTAAGGTATCAGCAGGACTAGCTTCTTCTGGAGGCTTCAAGAGAAAATCCATTTCCTTCTTTTTCTGCTTCTGGAGGCCACAGCATTCCTTGGCTCATGGCCCCTCTCTGGTATCTCTCCAGTCTCTTGTTTCCACTCTCACATCTTTTTTTCTTTTTGTTTTTTAATTGTTTGGGATTCATTGAGGGTGCAAAGAATTAGGTTATACTCATTGTATTTGTTAGATAAATTCCCTCTTATAATTGTGTCCCACCCCCAAGAGGTATGTCATACGCTTTGACCCCCACCCACCTCTCCTCACTTGCTCATTCCTCTACTTCCCCCCCCCCATTAGCTGATCTACTGTTTTCATATTAAAATTGAGTACATTGGATTCTTGCTTCTCCATTCTTGTGATGCTTTACTGAGAACAATGTGTTTCACCTCCAACCAGGTTAATACAAAAGATGTAGACTCCATCTTTTTTAGTGGCTGAATATTATTCCATGGTATACATATACCACAGCTTGTTAATCCATCCCTGGGTTGGTGGAAATTTAGACTGTTTCCACATTTTGGCAATTGTAAATTGAGCTGCAATCAACAGTCTAATGCAAATGTCTTTATGATAAAATTATTTTTTTTTCTTCTGGCTAGATGCTTTGTAGTGGGACTACAGGATCAAATGGGATGTCTAACTTGAATTCTTTGAGGATTCTCCATACTTTCTTCCAAAATGGTTGTATTAGTTTGAAGTTCCACCAACAGTGTAAAAGTGTTCCCTTCTCTCCACATCCACACCAGCATCTGCAGCTTTGAGACTTTGT
>NW_003852445.1:12584004-12601760 GCF_000181295.1 Otolemur garnettii
TGACATTTTCTTCTAATATTTTTATCATTTCCTGTCTTAGATTTAAGTCTCTTATCTATCCTGAGTCAATTTTTGTAAGGGGTTAAAGGTATGGGTCAAGTTTCAGTCTTTTACATGTGGCTATCCAGTTCTCCCAGCACCATTGTTGAATAGGGATTCTTTTCCTCACTGTATGCTTTTGTTTGGTTTATCAAAGATCAGATAGCTATAATAAACTGGTTTTATCTCTTGGTTTTCTATTCTGTTCCATATGTCTATGTATCTATTTTTGTGCCAATACTATACTGTTTTGAATACTGCGACTTGTATTATAGGCTGATGTCTGTTTGGGTGATGCCGCTGACTCTGTTTTTATTACTAAGAATAGTTTTAGCTAAATGGATTTTTTTCCTGGTTCCATACAAAATGAAGTACTACTTTTTCCAGTTCTTCAAAATATGATGTTGGAATTTTAATGGGGATTGCACTTAATCTGTAGATTGCTTTGGGTAGAATAGACATTTTGACAATGTTGATTCTTCCCAGCAAAGAGCATGGTATATTCTTCCATTCATTAGTGTCTTCTATAATTTCTTTTCTTAGGGTTTCATAATTCTATTTGAAAGGATGTTTCACTTGTTTTGTTATGTATATTTATAAGTATTTCATTTTCTTTGAAGCTAGTATGAAAGAAATTGTATCCTTGATTTGCTTCTCAACTTGGCTGTTATTGGGGTATACAAAGGTGGCTGATTTGTGGACACCAATTTTATATTCTGAGACATTACTATATTTGTTGATGACTTCCAGGAATTTTGTGGTTAGTCTCTGGGTTTTTCTAGTATCTTCATCAAAGAGGGAGAATTTGACCTCCTATGTCCCCATTTGGAAGCACTTTATATCCTCTTGCCTGATTGCATTGGCTAGAACTTCCAGAACTATGTTGAATAATAGTGGTGTTAGTGGACATCATTGTCTGGTTCCAGTTCTAAGTGAAAAAGCTTTCAGTTTTACTCTCTTCAGTATGTTAGCTGTTACTTTATTAGAAATGGTTTCAATCAGCTTAAAAAATGTGCTGCCTATGCCTGTTTTCTTAAGTGTTCTTGTTAGAAAAGGATGCTGAATTTTGTCAAATGCTTTTTCTCATGTCTTGAAAGGATCACATAGTCTTTGTTTTTGCTTCTATATGACATGGTGTATTACATTAATGGACTTGCATATGTTAAACCAATCTTGCATCCCTTGGATGAAGTCTACTGGATTGTGATGTGTAATTTTTTTAATGAATAGCTACAGTCTATTAACTAAGATTTTGTTAAGTATTTTTGCATTGATATTCATTAGTGAAATTGGTCTATAGTTCTCTTTTTTGGTTGGGTCATTTCCTGGTTTTGGAATCAAAGTGATGTTTGCTTCATAGACTGTGTTGGGAAAGTTCCTTCCTTCTCAGTGTTTGTTCTGCAGTAGTACAAACTCATCTTTGAAGGTGTGATAGAATTCTGATGTGAAGCCATCAGGTCCTGGTTTTTTTTGTTGTTGTTGGAAACTTTTTTACTGTTTCTGCAATCTCAGTGCTTGATATTGGTCATCTCAAGAGATCTATTTCTTCCTAGTTAAGTCTAGGAAGATGGTGTGATTCTAGGTCTTGATCCATTTCTTCCACATTTTCAAATTTGTGGGCATAAAGTTTTTGGTAGTACTCAGAATCTTGTATCTCTGTGGTATTAGTTGTTATTTCTCCCTTTATCATTTCTGATTTAGGTTATTAAAGATTTTACTTTTGTATTCTGGTTAATCTGGTCAATGGTTTATTGATTTTATTTATCTTTTCAAAGAACTAACTTTTTGTTTAATTTTCTGAATAAATCTTTTCTTTTCAAATTCATTTATTTCTGATTTAATTTTGGTTATTTCTTTTCTTCTGCTAGGTATGGGATTGGATTACTCTTCCTTTTCCATCTTTTAAAGAAGATTCATTAGGTTATTGATGTGCTCTCTTTCTGTTTTAGGGTTGTAGGTATCTAATGTAATAAATTTCCCCCTTATGACTGCTTTTGTAGTGTCCCACAGGTTTTGGTAGCTTGTGTCATCATTGTTGTTATGCTCAAGGAAGTTGATTTCCCTTTTTCTCTCTTCCTTGACCCAACTGTCATTCAGCATAAGGTTGTTTAATTTCCATTCCTTTGTGTGGGGATGACAGTTTTTGTTGGAGGTGAGTTCCACCTTTATTGCCTTGTGCTCTAAGAAGATACAAGGTAAAATTTCAATTCTTTAGGTTTTGTTGAGATTTGATTTGTGTCATAGGATATGATATGTTTTGGAGAATGTTCCATGGACTGATGAGAAGAACATATATTCTTTAGCTTTGGGATGGAGTGTTCTATATATGTCTATCAAGCACAGTTGTTCTAGGGTCAAATTTAAGTCCTATGTGTCTTTGTTTAGTTTTTGTTTAGAGGTTTGTATAGGTCCAGTTCTGTCAGAGGATGTTGAAGTCCCTGATTATTATGGTGTTGTGGGATATCATATTGCTCAGACCTATCAAGGTATGTGTCATAAACCTGGGAGCATTTAAGTTGGGTGCATAAATATGTAAAAGTAAAATGTCTTCTTGTTGTTTTGTTCCTTTGACCAGTATACAGTGTCCATCTTTGTCTTTCTTAACTTTAGTTGCTTTAAATCCACTTGTATCTGCTGATCATAATGCTGATACAACTGTATAAGATAAAGACTGGATGCCTCTGCTGACTTCTTTGCCCTCAAACTCTGCAGGGTTGGGATTTTGAATCTCTCCCCAGCCTGCTTAATAGACATGCCTTGACCTTTCCAGCCATGTCCCTTGTTAATCAGTGGCTTTCCCAGGAAAACATGTGTTGCTCAGATGTTTCCAGAAGTAGCTGCCTGCTTATCAGTTATGCTAGAACTGGCCTTGCCTTTGGACCCTAGGGCTGAGCCTGGAGAGCAGCTCTCTCACAATGGGTGTGCCTGGCCTGCAGCCAAACAATGAAAGCTCTGTTCTGCCCTGGCTGCTCCATCCTGGCCTCTTGGCACTGTTCAGATTTACTTACTCACTCACCCAAGGTCTCCCAAGGTAACTCAACCAAGTGCCTCCCCACCCCCCAAAAAAAAGAGAAAAAAAAAAAAAAAAAAAACCAGGAAGGTCTTTCCCTGTCTGCAAACTCTTGCCACTGCTGTAGTTGCTGCTACTGCAAACAGCATGGCTAACTGGCTGACTGGCTTCCGAGTAATTGCAAACACTTACCACTTCTGACCAATCGCAAACGCTTACCACTTTTCCACTGCTTTTGTCCTTCTCTGGGGATCCTGAAGTCTTCTCCTTTCTCCCTGTGCCCTAGAAGGACTGTTTCTGGGTATAGCCCACAAGTCAGAGGTGCCTGGAGTCTTCTCTTCCCAATCTTACCTCACCCAGTTGCAAAGAAGCTGTTGCTAGTTTACCATCTTGCTCCATCTTCCCTTCTTAATTTTTTGGAGTAATTTCTGCAGTTAGGGTATAAGCTCTTCTTTGAAGGTTTGATAGAATTCTGGTGTGAAGCCATCTGGACCAGGGAATTTTTTTCTTGAAAGATTTTTTATTGTTTCTTTGAACTCAGTTATTAAGATTGTTCTATTTAAGAGATCTATTTCTACTTGGTTAAGTCTAGGGAGAGGGTGTGATTCCAGATATTGATCCATTTCCTCTTCATTGCCAAATTTCTGGGCATAGAGTTTCTTCTAGTACTCACAGATGATCTCTTGTATCTCTATAGCATCTGTTGTTATTTTCCCTTTATCATTTCTGATTGAGGTTATTAGAGATTTTACTTTTCTGTTTCTAGTTAATCTGGCCAAAGTTTACTGATTATATTTTGTTTTTTGAAAAATCAACTTTTGTTTTCTTCATTTTCTGAATGATTCTTTTGTTTTCAATTTCATTAATCTCTGATTTAATTTTTGTTATTTCTTTTCTTCTACTGGGTTTGGGACTAGGTTGTTCTTCTTTTTCCAATTCCATTACAATTCCATTAGAACTATATGATGATTCATGAATTTGTTGATGCTCTCTCTTTCTGTTTTTCGAATGTAGGCATCTAATGCAAAAATTTCCCCTTCTAAGCCTGCTTTTGCTATATACCACAGGTTTTGGTAACTTGAATCTTCATTGGTTGGTTTGTTTTTATTGTTTGTTTTTGAGACAGAGTCTCACTTTGTCACCCTTGGTAGAGTGCCATGGCATCATAGCTCACAGCAACCTCAAACTCTTGGGCTCAAGCAATTGTCTTGCCTCAGCCTCCCAAGTAGCAGGTGTCTGTCACAACTCCTGGCTATTTTTAGAGGTGAGGTCTTGATTTGTCTCAGGCTGGTCTTAGACCTGTGAGCTCAGGCAATCTAACAGCCTTGGCCTCCCAGAGTGCTAGGATTACAGGTGTGAGCCACTGCACCTGGCCTCAACCACCATGCCCAGCTTCTTCATTGTTGTTATGTTTAAGGAATTTAACAATTTCTTCTTTCACCTCTTCCTGAACCAAACTATTATTCAGCTTAAGGTTGTTTAATTTCCAAGTCTTTGTGTGGGGATGGAAGTTTTTGTTGCAGTTGAGTTCTACTTTTATCGCCTTCTGGTCTAAGAAGATCTAAGGTATAATTTCTATTCTTTTAATATTGCTGAGGTTTGATTTGTATCCTAGAATGTGGTCTATTTTGGAGTATATGCCATGGCTGATGAGAAAAATGTATGTATATTCTTTAGCTTTGGGATAGTGTATTCTGTATACGTCTATTAATCCCATTTGTTCAAGGGTCACATTTAAGTCCCTTATATTTCTGTTTAGTTTCTGTTTAGAGGATCTATCTAGTTCTGTCAGAGGGGTATTAAAGTCTCTGACTATTATGGTGTTATGGGATATCATATTGCTCAGACTCATTAAGATCTATGTTATAAATCTGGAAGCATTTGAGTGCATATATATGTAAAATTGAAATGTCTTCTTGTTGTATTGTTCCTTAGACCATCTTTGTCTTTCTTAATTTTAGTTGCTGAAATCCACTTGTATCTGAAAATAAAATTGCAACCTCTCCTTTCTTCTGATTTCTATTTGCTTGAAATACTGTTTTCCATCCCTTAACCCTGAGTCTTGATTTGTCCTTCATGGCTAGATGTGTCTTTTAGAGACAGCATATGGAGGGCTTGTGCTTTTTTATCCAGTCAGCTAGCCTGTGCCTCTTCAGTGGTGAAGTCCATTGACATTTATTGAGATAATTGATGGGTGTGGTGGAGTTCTATTCATCTTATTTTGTGAGAGTAGGGTAGTTTTACCGTTTGCACCATTGTGGAAGCTATGTTTTGACTTTTAGCTTCTTCATGTTTCCTTTGCCAGTGGTCCATTGTGGTGATCAGCGTGTAGAATAAATCTAAGTATTTCCTGTAGAGCTGGTCTTTTTGTGGTGAATTTTCTCAGTGCTTGTATATTCACAAAAGTTTCGATTTCATCCATTTTGAAGCTTAGTTTAGCAGGATACAGAATTCTGAAAATGTTTTTGTTTAAGAATGTTGAAGGTGGATGACCATGTTCTTCTGGCTTAGAAGGTTTCAGTTGAAAAGTCTGCTGTCATCCTAATGGCTCTGCTTCTGTAGGTCAATTGGTGCTTACTCCTGGCTGTTTGCAGAATTTTTTCTTACATGTTGATTTTGGATAGGTTTATTACAATGTGTCTTGGAGAGACTCTGTTTGAGTTGAGATGACCCAGGGTACAATATCCATCTGAAAGGAATGTATTAGTATCTTTAGTAAAACTTTGGACATTTTTATTTATGTTAGTTTCCAGTAGAGCTTCTGTTCCTTTGGGACAATCTTCTTCCCCTTCAGGAATCCCTATTATTTATATATTTGAAGGCTTCATGGAGTCTCATAGTCCTCTATGTGCCTGTTCTGCTTTCTCTCTCTTCATTTCTGCTTCTTTAACTACCTGGGTTAACGTGAAAACTTTATCGTCTAGCTCTGAGGTTCTATTTTCTCTATGGTCTAACCTATTTTTGATACTTCCTACTGCATCTCTACATTCCCTGATTTTCTCCTTCATTTTCTTAAGCTCCACTGCACTCTTTCTATATTCTACATATCTCTCATCTGACTTTTGGTTCCATCTTTCCATTTTCTCTTCCATTCCTTTTATTGTCTTTATCATCTATATTTTAAATTCCCTTTCTGTCAAGTCCATTAATTTCTTCTGCAGTAGCTGCCTCATGGTCCCTTGGGGGAGTTCCTCTGTTTTGGTTTTTCATGTTGTCTGAATTTTTCTGTTGGTTCTTTGTTCAGCCTGAGCAAAGCCAAACTCTTCCAAATAAACAGCAGTCCTTGCTCTTGATGACCATATATTGCAATATGTTACCAGGACACCAGGTTGCGCTGTGGCTTTTTTAGGAGAGTGCAGCCAGCCACCTCTATGGTCCTTATTCCAAACTTAGTTGTCTTTGGTGATCACCTGATTGTCTCCTTAGCATCAGACCCTACTGGGTTGGGATCTAGAAGGTCATAAGAATCCTTCAGGCAGGTCTCACAATTCCCCCTGACTCCAGTTCCCATGGGTGTGGGAGTCCTTCAACCTGTCCCAGTTGTGGAGTTCTGATTACAGCAGGAATTAAGACAGCCATGCTTTAAGCTCCTGCTAAGACCTTCTCATAACCTTCCTACAATGGAAGCCCCCCAGCCACCAAGACCTTCTTAGTATGGCTACTTTGCCAGCCATGAAATCTATGCCAAATCCACTCCAACCAACATTCAAATCTGGATGCTGTATACTGTTTGAATCCATCTACTCTTCCAAGCTTTCCACTGAACGCTCAATGTCCTCCAACAACTGAAAACTCTGGAAAGGCTTCTTCTCATCCTGGACCTCAGTAGGGGGCCAACCAATCCCAGAGGGTCAGTCACTTACCTAATTCATCAGATTTCCACCACTCTGGAGCATACATTTTATCCAGCTCACTACCTCCTCCCTGTGCTCCCTGAACTATGACTCTTGAGTCATTTCTAGGAGAGCTTAGGTGAATGATCTTGTTCCACTCCCCATGATAGATTTTAGCAGATAATTTTTTTTTTACCTCATTAGGCAAAATAATACCTTTTGCAAAACAAGGTAGGAGTTCAAAGGGTATTTTTTTAAAAACCTAAGGAAAAAGAAAAGATGTTGATTAATTATGACTACAGAAGCAACATGCAAATGATTGAGTTAATAAATAAAGGTTTTGCAAAATGACTAATACTTAAGACCACATACCCTTTTCAATTTCTTCTTTCATCCTATTTAGAAAGTTGCCCAGCAAGTTGCCCTTCTGAGATTGTGAAAAGCATCATACTCTGAGTTGACCTAGTGGGGTACAGCAGAAATTGTGAATGGAAATTTTGGTTCTCTTCAGTGAACAAAAACTTCTTTGTCTTATGGGCACTATACAATATCTAACAAATGGAGTTGGCAGCAAATATCACCTAGAAGATAAGGAATGAACAACTTCTGGTTTTGCAAATCTTGTTTTTGTTTGAAGGCCATTTGGTCTGCACATCTTCTCTGGCTGCTGCTATGCATAAAGCCTGTATTTCCTTAGTCATGATGTCCCAGTTACCATGAGAGCATGCATCCTCAATGTGAAATAATGCAGCTTCCCTGTCTATGGTTCCATTTCTAGAAAATGCTATAAATGAGACTGCTGCTCTAGATCCTGGGAGATTTTGTCTCTTTGGAAAAGTGATCTCAGCTCACCAAATAATTAGCTCCTTAGTGCTAATCCATATGCATTTACTAAAGTACTTTCAGATTAGGAGAAATAAAGAGTTAATTAGGTCTTTATCACTGAGCTATCACACAAGGGAGCTCTTACCTTCTAGTTGTATTGGTAATAAGGAGACCCAAGACTCCTTAGGTTTGCTCTCCAACTCAGATCTCCTTCCTGCTTTTAAAAAACAACAACAACAAAAAAAATGTGAAGCTTGCAAAAAAAAAAAAAAAATAGTCATGAGTTGATTTTCTCCAGAATATTATTTGTATTATTTCTATTGGACTTGGGGTCTCTCTCTTTGTTCTTTGATGTTTTATGGGTTACCTTATAACAGCCCCACAATCCCTCCTTATAATCTGCCTCCAAGACATTTTATTTGGCAATCTAGGGCGACTTCTTTCTAAGTGTCAAAGCAGAGCCTGGGGTATGGTTTCCAAACTCGAAGATATCAAAAAAGGAAGTAAGAAAGCAGAAATGAAGACAAGAAAGGACAAATTTATGTCAGTGAAATCCCATGACAACTTCCTTGCATTTAGAGATCATGCTCATTTTTTTTCCTTGATGAAAGGTTTTTTTAAATTCTTCTGAAAATGCTAATGAGACAAGTTTCAAGAAATTGACAGTAATGGAAAACTTGAATGTTACAATGCTAACTAAAAAGAAAGAAATTATTTCACTCATCTTAATCTTGCTGGGGAGAAGAAAAAAAAAATGTGAGCAGAGAAATGAGACAGCTGGCAATTGAAGCCTTGGGATTCCTAAACCTTCTCTTTTGTGCTCCCAAATGAAAGAGGTTTAAGCTGCCTTCAAGAGAAAGTCAATCTAAAGTCCAGGATGACTTTTCAAAATGAAACCTTAGGGGGCTTTTAAAACTGCAAGCTTCAGCCCAGCAAGGTCACTTTCTAAAGTGAAAATTCTTTTCAGGATAATGATTGTGGGATATGAAAAGGAAGAAGGGAGGGTTGGCTTGGCTCTATCTGAGCTAAAAGCCTTGTCATTGCATCCTCAAATGGGATGCAGAGAGAAATACTGTACTCTACTCCCTGGACAGATCCTAGGGAGGTACACTATCCAGCTGGGTGGTAAGCACTCTGTAGGCTTCTTTGTGTACTGCCTGCTAAAAGCATACACACTTGTTCATTGGTCATTGGCTAATCTCCACTGAAAGATAAAACTCTGGCCACTAGGGAGCTTGCATTGCCTTGGGAACTTGTCAACCAGAGGAAAGCTCAGCTGTCACTACACTCCTAGAAAATAGCCCAGATTTATGTTGAATTTCTTTGAACTTTCTGCCTCTTTGTTCAGTCTTCACACATACTGGATGTTTACAAGCTGTCTTGGTATTGTTATCCGTTGTTTCACCAATGTGTGATTTGAATCCCAAGTTACACTGTGAGCTTCCAGGGGAGGAGATCAACTTTCAGACCCCATGTTCACTTCCCTGCCTTTTAAGTGAGAGGGAAATATGAAGCAGGACCAGTCACCCAGTGCTGGAAGGGAGTCCTGACTGGACAATGAGAGAATAGATATCTGGAAATCAGGAAATGAAGTGAAGAAAAAAACAGGCTAGCAATTCTGAGGTCTAGGTTAGCAGGGAAGATGGGGATAGGAGTAGAGGGACTAGAAAGCCCACGCATGTCCAAATTCAGGGCCAGTTTACAGTTGCAGTAAGAAGAAGGGAATGCAACAGAGGAACATATAGAATCCTGCCAGATGTCTGCCACAGCTGCCTGTATCTCAGCTATCTCCAAGGAGGACATCCACCTGCTATTAAAAATAAAATGGCAGAGGAAGGTATCAAGAGGTTCCTTTGATTAGCATCCATTTTTCTGTACCTGTTGGTATCAGTGTCCTAGATGGCCTGTGGAGTCTGGTGCTGTCACTCATTGATACAGTGACCTTGAGTATATTTCTTAAAATAGGGATAAAACTAACTGTGTCATTCAATTTAAATTAATGCTACACTTAGGTCAATAGGCAATAAGGATTTGTTTCTTCCTTCCTCCACATGCTTAGAGTAATTCATAAATACAGTAGAACCTCCAAAGTTGACCACCTGCCTACACTGACCACCTCCTTAAATTGACCTAATTTTCATAGACCAGACAAGCACCACATGCACATATCAGTACAGTAGGTCTAGTTTCTGATGTTGAACATCTGGGTATGTTGACCAGTTTGTTATAGTCTCTTGGGTGGTCAGTTTACAGAGTTTCTACTGTATTTTTTAAGAAACTGTAAAATGACCCTGAGAGGAGAGCATGGTAGCTGTGGAGCCAGAATGCCTATGTTCAAACACTTGTAAAACCTAGCTATGTGACTTTGGACAAGGGATTAGGCTTTCTGTGCTTCATTTTTTTCAGAATGAGAAAATAATAGCATCTACTTGATAAGGTTATTGGGAGGACAAAATGATATCACACTTGCCAAAGTTAACACGGTGATGATGATAAGGGTGATATTTGCTTTCCCAACCCCCATCCTTGCATCTACCATCTCTTTCATACCTTCCCCACAAACAGTTAGACTCCCTGGATTTTTCATGAGTTAAAAGTGAGAACAAGAAAGAACATTTAAAACAAATGTCATTCAATTTTATAGATGACATGTTTTTAATGTTACCTGGGGAAATGTTGTCAAGGTAAAAAAGCCGACAGTGGAGTGTGGTAATTCTTCTGTAATGACTTCTTGGGAAATAGAAGAGGAGTGTTGAGCTGCTGAAATCCTCTCTTTTCTCATTCCATGAAATCTGTATAAGAACGAGCCACATACAATTCAAAGCTTCTGGAATGAAAGTTATGACTTCAGAAGCCCTTTTCTATCTGGGACCACTCCTGGCCCCCTCACATGTCCTCCAGAGCACCATGGCTAACATGGCTTTGCAGTTCTGCATTCTAAAGCATCTCCTTCATGAGCGAACATTCTGGGCAGGAGTGTTTGCCAACTGCAAATTGCTGTCTGGGCTGGCCGTTTTGAGTAATACTTTACATCTGCTTCATATGTACCTCTTTCAGCAGCGGGTTTCCCTATGGGTTATAGAAGTGGTTTAAATTTCCTTTCTAAGAGCTCTGGGTTGCCAACTCTGGAGGAAGCTCTTTGATTTCTGAAGTAGTACGACATTCATCTAAAGAATATTCACTTTTGAGGATGGAGCAGCCGTACATTCTGAACATTCGTGCTGTTCTCAGCAAGGAGTTACCTGGCCAGGGTGATAGAAGGGAACCTCGTGGGCTGGTAGGAAAGAATGCAGCACATTGATCTTCTGCCTTAACATTTTCAAACACAGACATTCATGTGTAATCAGGACAAAAGGGAGGGCAGGGTAAAAGAGAGGAATAGAAAATTCTATCTGTGTGTGTGTGTGCATGCGTGTCATGTACAACTGAATCATACATTCTAGAGAGGGCTAAATGTGTGCTACTATTATCCGATAAAGTGGGAGCTTTAAATTTGTGATCTACATATCTTCAGGGAAACTATGAGATTTAAACATTACCCTCTTGAGGGAAATGGTTAAGTTTTAAAACACAGATTTTAGCATCAGGCTACCTGTGTTAGAATTCCTCCCCGATCCTCTATTTACTGGAAAAATTACCCAACTTTTCTGTATCTGACTTCCACCAACTGTTAAGTAGGGATAACAGCAGTACCCACCTCATGCAGTTATGAAGATTAATGACATGGGACATGTGAAACTTTCATGACAGTGCCTGCCATAGAGTTAGCAGTCATAAGTAATAGTTATTGCTGTTCTTTTTGTTTTTCTTTCCAGTTATATTTATAATCAAATAAAGTTTAAATTCCCTGCTCTAGAGCTTGCAAAACAAATGTTAATGATGAGTCTCTAGGACATCACCGATTAGTAGTTCTACCCAAACCCTCACCCTTTGTGTACACAGTGATTCGGTGTTTACAAAATCTTTTGTATACATTTTTCCCCAAGTTGATCTGCAGAGTCACTGTGAAATAGAAAGTATTACTTCCATTTGTAGATAAGATGATTTGGTTCAGGAAGAGTAAGTGACTTGCCCAAGGTTGCATAGGGAGTTAACAGCGAAACTGAGGTCTGTCGCAATTCCTATGCTGATGTGATTTCCCTTACATTATTCTGACTTCCACACGCAGGAGATAAACATTCTTATAATTATACTATTGACTGCATATTATAAATAGTGTAACTAATTTATCAGGGAAAAGCGGAGGGATTTAAAAACAACACTGCAGGTCCCTGAAGCAGTATCAAGTGAGCCTGTACGTGACTGCCATTCAATCACTGTTCAGACTTGCTCTCCAATCACTCATTAGCGGCAGATTCCACACAATTCTCTGTGCAGAGCCAGCTCAACACAGATTGCTGTCTGGAGAGCTTTTGAAAATACATGCTTCGAGGTACCATTCAAAAAAATTCATCCAAAAAAGTGAGACAAGAAGATAAACTGCAAATTTAGAAGATGTATTTATGTGTTGATGATCTAAGCATGTAGTAATATCAGGCCTTGAGCAGATTGTTTTGGCCCAGTCCTGAACCCGACCTCCAGGGTAGTTCTGGAACTCTAAAGGATGTACTCACAGCTACCCAAACCCCACTGTATCTTCTCTTTGCTATTTTGCTTTGTCTGGCAGTCCAGGATCTATTCTCCAGACCCCTGACTGCTTGAATGCTACTCATCTTTCAGATAGACCTTGAATTTTACCTTTCTAACTAGAGCCTATGTTTATAAAACTTACTTTTGAATTCCTAGAGAACTGACTTTCTAAATGACTTAATTTGCATTTAGCTTTAGCTGCTATACATTTGCTTTCCATGTACATATACCTTGCCTTTCTTGCAGAAGTATTTTTTATCTTGAGAGCCAGCAACACATTCTTCATTCTTTAAATTCCTTACCAAACCTTGAATTATGCCTTGTAACTACTAAAGGCACCACACACTTAATTATCAATTGATCATGTTAAAGAATTGCTTTATACATACATATCCACTATGTACCCGATTAAAATAGGGGAAAAAACCCAAATGAGTGGCATAAGTCAGCAATAAATAAATAAATAAACAAACAAACTTAAAAGGCTTCTCTTCTTGGATAGTATTTTTTTTTTTCTCAACAAGCTTTACTGCTTCTGTTGGCACTAAAGTTCTGAATCCAATTTTTTGTTTGTTTGTTCATTTGTTTTAGGACAGATAGAGATGGCCAGGATACAAGAGGGATATGTGAGATATCAGTGGTTTGGTTGGTGCTGTCATCTAATAGAATGACACTAACAAAAATGATAAACTCATCTGTAATCTCTACTTCCCAGGACTATCACTCAAAAAGAATGCTAAAGGAAAGGGCTCAAAAGGAAATGTGACTGTCACTTGTAATAACTCTTTCAAATACTTATTCCAAGAAGAAATTTCTGATGGGTAGATTCAGGTTAGAAAGGAGAGGAGGGGAGGTGATCATTGGAGAATGGGTAAGAGTCCTATTGAGACTGACTGACTGGCAGCAAGAAGGAGGCAGCCCATAGAGACCTCTTGGTCCTCATAAAGAGGAACTGGTAGAAGAAGATGAGTTTCATATGCAGGGAGTAGGGTTGAGGGTGAGGCCGATTCTCAGGAGGAAAGAAAGCTGGATATGACAATGATTGTCCTTTGTTTTGGGGAGAGGAAGCTCTGCCTCCCTAGGGCCCTTGATGTAAGATGAAGAATCATTAAAAATTCTTAAGAAAATGGTCTGAGGTGTAGGAAAACAATCAGGAGATAGTGTTAGCACAAATATTAAAGAAGAAGTAGGGACATTCTGCTCAGAAAATGTAGTAAGAGCAAGTGCAGGTAGACTGACCTTCTCCATGCCAGCCACTCTGTCCTCTTCTTCCCTGCTTTCACTTGTTCAGCTTGGTCTGTTTCTCCATCAGATTGGTTCCTCTTGGTTCACCTTGACTGGTAATTCTAGGAGCAAAGCAAGGCATTTTGATAGAACAAATTCTATGCACCATTTTGAAAAGATAATTCTAAGATATTTCTAATTACTGAAAAATAACTATAACATGCATACCTGAGTTTCTTTCCATCTATAAATAGGATGAGGAAAAAATGATAGTATTTGTTCGAAAACATAAATGTTTAATGATTTGCATTTGTTAAATCTTGCATCTCAGTGTTACTGCATACACATGGTTGAATTTATGTCTTGGTTTGTGATTGTATACAAGATGTATCTGGATAACTTATTTAAATTGTGCTGTATAAAGGCTGTAGCCTTAGCCTTACCAATAAACATTGAAAATATAAAAAAAAAATGAAAATGGTTGAATTTAAATGGACTTATCAACATAAAAGGTACCCTTTCAAATACACAAATGGGACTTCCTTTTGTGTTTACCCAACTTATCTTTATCCTTTGGAATGAAGACTCTATAAACAATCCTCAGTCCATAACCACCACAATCGCTTACCCCAAGGAGCTTCCACACCTCTGTTCTAGTCTTCTGAGTAACTTTAACTCTAGCCTAGTCTATGGTCTGAGAATTTGTGTCCCCCTAAAATTTATATATTAAAATATTAATCCCCAAGGTGATGACATTTGAAGGTGGGATTTCTGCGAGGTGACTGAGTCATGAGAACAGAGCTCATGAATGAGATGAGTGCCCCTATAGGAAAATCCAGCACATTAGCAAGCCCCTTATGAAATGGGCCAGAGTTGTGGAAAATAGCAATGTGAAGATAGAAAAAGGTGACATCTATGAATCAGAAAGTAAGTCTTCACCAGACACCAAATTTACCAATGCCTTGATCTTGAACTTCCTAGCTACCAGACTATGAGAAGTAAATTTCTTCTGCTTTTAAGCTACTCTCTCTATCGCATTTTGTTATTGCTGCCTGAAAAGAGTAAGACAAAGTTAGTTCCAAGAGTGGAGTGCTGATGTAACAAATATCTAAAAGTGTGGAAACAGTTTTGGAGATGGATGGTGGGGACAGGCTGAAAGAGTTTTGAAGTACATGCTGCAAAAACTCTGTGTTGTTGTGAATGGACTGTTAAGAGTTGTTCTGGTGAGGGATCTGAAGAGGAGAATGTCTGAGAAAGCCCTGTCTTCTTACAGAATATCCAAGTGGCACTGAGCAGAACATTGATGAAAACAAGGATGGTAATAGCCATTCTGGTGAAGTCTCAGACAAAACGAGGGACATGTTATTAGAAACTAGAGGAAAGGTAACCCTTATTTATGAAGTGATAAAGAATTTGGCAGAATTGTGTTTGTGTCTTAGTATTTTAGGGAAGGTGGAACTTGGGAGCAGTGCAGCAGGATATTTAGTGGAAGATATTTCTAAGCAAAGTGCTGAAGGTACGACATAACTTCTCTTGAATGTTTTTAATACATAATAAAAGGGAGAACAGGGAAATGATTTAAAGATGGAATCTTTAGTCAAAAGGAAGCAGAATTTAATGATTTGGAAAATTCTCGGCCTGTTGTTACAAATGAGAAAGCATGTTCTTAGAATGACATCAGTGCTATAGTCAAGCAATCCTTTGACAAGGTAATTAGTATGGATTGAGCAGGTGTTCTTCATGAAGACCATGATGAAGAATGACCCCAAAGGCCTGTCAGAGATCTTTGAGGCTGTCATGCTCATGAAAGGGATGGGATGTTGGGGGGCCAAACAATTTCAAAGGAGGGTCTCAAGGAGGTTCCTTGGGCTCTTTGAAGTGCTTCCTTAAGACTCTGCTTCCTGAATTCCAGCACAGCACCCCTTTGCCACCCCAGGTTCAGCTCCAGCAGGTCTACAGCAAGAGTAGTTGCCACCCTGGAGGCCACAGGCAGAGAACCTTGGTGGCACCCATGTGGTATAGTTTCTACTGCCTCACAGAGTACAAGAACTGTAGGGAGATGGCCATCTCCACCTAGATTTCAAAGGATGGAATTGTCAGAACCTTGAGCACCAAACTTAGGCAGAGGACTGCTGGGCCTCTACAGAGATTCTCCAACTGGGACAATGCCTAGTGGAGCTGTGGGAACAAGGCTACCCCAGAGATTCTAGCTGGAAGAGTTAACAGAGTGGGATTCTAGCTTGGGAGATTTGTATGCACTCAACTACAGCCTGTGAAAGCAGTGGCATGGGCTGTACCCAGTTAAGTCATGGGGGATGAATCTCCATCCCATGTGTCCAGAAAGCAGAACATCAAATCAAGGAACAATATTGTCAAAGTTTAAGATTTAATGTTGTTTCCGCTATTAAGTTCTGGACTTGCCTGAGACCTATTACTCTTTCCCTTTTCCTGTTTCCCCTTTTTGGCATGGAAATGTCTGTCCTGTGTCTGACCAACCACTGTGTTTTGGAAGCCCTTAACTCATTTGATTTCACAGTATCATAACTGGAGAGAAATCTGCCACAGTAGGAGCCAGACTTTGAGTCTTACCTGTACCTGATTTAGATGTTATTTAGATGAGACTCTGGATTTCAGATTTTTTAATTGATCCTGAAATAACTGAAGATTTGAGGGGCTATTGAGATGGAATGGAAGTATCTTTGGGGGTTATTGGGATGGAATAGAAGTATCTTCAGGAGTGAAATACTGTGTTCTGAATGTGTCCCACAAAGCACATATGCTGAAATAGTAACCTCAGAAGTATTGAGAGGTATTAGGAGGTACATAAATGATAAAGTCATGAGGGCTCTGCTCTCATGAATGAGATCAGTGCCTTTATAAAAGAGAACCCAGATTTCTGGCTGGTGCATCTTACTGTGTGAGGGCACAGTACAAAGCCACCATCAATGAATCAGAAAACAGACCCTAACAAGACACTGAATCTTCTCGTACTTTTGTCTTAGACGTCCCAGCCTCCAGAAATCTGAGGAGACAATTTCTATCATTTATAGGCCACCAGTGTCTGAAATATCACTGTCACTGTCCAAATGAACTAAGAAATCTAGTCTGGCTCACAGATCCAAGTCAGTCACAGTTAATGTCAGAAATAAAGGCGTCTCTGGGCCTCTGGGATGCAAGAGAGGCAAAGAGCTGGCTCAGGACTCTCTCTTTAGTCTGAAGTTGGAATTTGCTCTTGATAATTAAGATGTTCCAATTCCTGGAAGTGTATGGTTAGTCCAATGTAGCTTAAAAACTCTAAAACCAAAGAAACATGTTTGAATTAATAGAATTTGTGTGAGAAAAAAATGATTTACTTAGCACAGTCAGACAAATAAATTCTTTGAAAAATTATAAGGAATAGTTTCTATATTTGAATTTTCTCTCAGGATTTAACTTAGCTGGAGGGAAAATATAGTCTTTCTGTCAACTTCAGGTTGTTCCGTCAGGGAGGGAACCCACACACACAGAGGAAGAACAAAGTCTGACGCTCATGAGAAACAATGGTCTTTTCTAGCATGAAATTTTAGCCAAAATGTCAGAAGTCAGCTAGCGGCAATGATTCCAAGAATTTTTGGAATCAAAGTGTCAGGAAAGACTGATGGAGATGCAAATTTCAAGCTGTTGGTACAGCTCCAACACAGCAGAAATCTAGAAAGAACTATTTCCTCAAGACGTCAGTGCCTGCCCATCTGGAAGTTAAAAAAAACAAAACAAAAACCAAAAACAGTAGGAGCTATGGCCAGAGGAAGTTCAACCAACTGCATCTTTCCTGCTAAAGTCCAGAGACATTTTCTCCTGTTCCCCTTAAGCTTATTTTCACATTTCTTCCTTAGAAAAGTTACATGAGCCAACAGGTCACCCACTATTCCTTTATTAATGAAGCTTGGTGTTTTGGAAGGAATTCCTTTTAGACATGGACAGTCTCCCTCTCTCTTCTTTATGTGTGTGAAATAAGCACCTTGTTCCTTTTCTTTTTAAGGATTTTATTATAAAACACTATAGAAAAACAGTCTGGGGAGTAACAAAAATAACTACACTGACAAAGTTAGTGATTCCAGAAGTCTTCACGTCCCTCTTATTTTTGCCCCTGTTCTGAAGTGAGAAGCAGAGGGAGGTAGCCAGCCTTGGGCCATGTGATATAAGCTAATTTTTGTCTT
>NW_003852445.1:12602231-12607570 GCF_000181295.1 Otolemur garnettii
AAGCCACTCTTCAGCCATTGAAGGAGACACACGTGTGTTATGTGTTATATGTAAGTGTGTGTGTGTAGCAAAGGGACATAAAATAAATGTAAACTGCAGAGTTTATATTTTCCTTCCCTTGCACTTTCTCCTAGTCCTGGATCATCCTTGGGGCCACCAGCAAATATCCTTGACTATGTCATCCTACCTTCTAAGCACCCTGAACTGTGCTCTAGCTATTTCCTTTGCTCCCTTAAACATTTTATAACCATAGCCTGGTTTTATTTATATGTTAAATGACTCATTGGGGCTATGACTTTTGATCTTCCCTGCTGAGAGAAAAATTGTGTTGATTTCTTTGTGGTGATTAAGCCAACAATAATAGCTGTCCCTTAACTGAGCACTTATTGTCTACCAGGCATTCTGCTAAGCATTTTATCGGTAATATTTCCAGTGAGGTAGGTTTAGATATTATCTCCAATTTTATGAAGGTCAGAAAGGTCAAGTGTCAGAGGGTAGCTTACAATTAACTGAAATAGAATTTTAGACAGGAAAGCTGAGCCTACTTCAAAGCCCTTTTCTACGTGACTCCCACTGCCCACATGTCCCTCCTGTCACCTCCTCCCCACCTCTCCGACTTTCTGGCTGTATCTTCACCATATAGCTGTTGCTCTTGGCTTCAGCTTCTACTATCCCAGGTCGATATCTCAATAGATGAGTACACATTCTACAATAGTTTTACAAATGCATCTCTTGCCAGTTCTTCCATCTGTGAAAAGGGATCAGGACAGTCTCTACTTCCAGTGGATATTATGAAGATTAAGAAATGAAATATACAGAAAGCTGTTAGCACAGTACTTGGCACAATAATAAGCCCTATCTGAGGGCCAACTATTTTTGGTTTTTTAGCTTTTACACATCCTAGAGGTAGTACTATATTCATGTTGTGGATGTGGAAAATGGAGCATAGGTGGTATGGTAACTTGCATACGGAAATCTGAATAGTAACTGGCAAAGCAGGTGGAGCCTGGGCCTTATTATTCACTTCTCTCGGCTCCCCACAGACCTCCATCAACTTCCCATGTTTGGGGTTTGCCATTGCCTTTCCACTGATAATTTGGGGCTTTTTCCCATTTTCAGCTCATTCAAAGAGCAGAGATAATTTGTATTTCATTTCAGATGATCAACTTCTCAGGTTCACTTGGAGTTCATGTGGAGGCAGCAGAAGGGAGAGACCAGGTACTCCTGGGTAGGCCTGGCAGTGTCAGTGGACATCAGGAGAGGGCAGAAAAGAGCCTAAATGGCTGGAACTCTTGAGGGTATGTAGGTGGCTCACCGGGATTGTAGAGGAAGCAGCCACAAGGGAGTGGGATACCCTGTTGCATAGGAAGTAAAACCACAGCAGGAAAACCTGTTACGCTACAGCAGGTCCGTACCATAACCACAGAACTGGGCTTTGCCTGGAGTTAGGCAGCTTCGCCATGGTCAGATTTATCCATTTCCAAAGTAGACACCCCACTCCCAGGTCAGCAACAAGCTGTAATGGACAGGAATGATAGGGCAGGAGGATGGTGGAGCTGAGCAAAGCCAAGGGAACCATGCTGCCTTCATCCTCTTTGGAAGGAGTACCCTGGGCAAAGGCTCTAATTCAGTATAAATGATGTTTGTTTCTAGAAGGGGCTTTGGAATAAGGTGGGTTTTTCCCTAGGAGAGGCTTTGTTTTTACCTTGAAAATAATAAACATTTCCATGCAAGGAAGAAAATGTGATATTGCTTTCTACAAAATTCTCTAGGGATGGGAGTTTTTTTTAAAGATGAAGAAAAACAAATTACTTTCTTATTTACATTAATGCTATTACCTGTGCACACCCACAGTAGCTGAAATGTAAGAGGAACTTAGAATAATAGAGTTAAAAATCTGATGCAATGCCTGATTAAAAATGCAAATTCCAACTTTCCAGTCTTCTACCTGAGTAGAGTAAAAACTGGAAAGGAGTAAAGGGAGTTTGAGGTAGATGAGAGAACTGAAATGGTTGTGTGTGCTGAGGGAGGTAGGAATAATGGCCTCTGGCCTCTGAGGAGTAGGGAAAAACTGGGCAGGTCCTGGTCAATAGGGTGGAAAAAAAAACCAAGTCACCCAGAAGCACAGAGGACATTTATGAGGATCTGGATTTTACGCCTAAGGATTGGCCCAACCATGGTTGGAGCAAATCCAATCACCAAATATTAACTGAACACCCACTGTGTGCAAGGCACCGTGCTCTGCCTTCTTTGGGCAGTAGAGAAGGGTAGAGATGATTCTGCAGTGTAATGACCAAACATGTAAGGTAGATAAGAGAGGATGTCCGCAACTGGACAGACAGAAAATACGGCACACTAAACGCAAGATAAAGACATAAAAGGAGTGAGCCCTAGGGCACTTAGACTGAGGAGAGGTGGGGTGGTCAGCAAGGCTTTTTGGGAAAGGGTGGTGCTTACAATGAGCAGGATAGCAAGATCGCAGTTGAGGGAGGAAATTGCTTTCGTATTATCAGAACATACTAGGAGCAACTAGCGGTGACAGCAGCGCTAGGGAGTCCTGCTGCATCTCTCATTGGTTAAACCCACTTGTCTCAGCATCCCAGGCTTCATCCCGCCTGGGTCTACCCAGGAGCTTGGGTCCGGATGGGGCTTGGAGGATGTGCCAGGGGGACAGGGCTTCCCTGAGTGGTCCGAGGCTGTGGTGCTGGGGTGGAGAGCAGCACCTACTTGGGAAGAGTCATTTATTCTCCCTGTGGGTCAGCCCAAAGCCACAATGCCACGTGCTTAATGAAGCAAAGGGCTGCACATGCGCAGAGGCACAGCGTCCGGCGAGAATAAGGTGCGGTAGGGAAGTGAACCCCCAGACCTGATCTGTAAACTGAAAGTAAAAACCTAAACATCCTTTATGTGGGGTCTGCTGGGGTAGCACCTTTAAAAGAATTGAAAATTGTCTACAAATTACAAATAATTCATTTAATTTTTTTATAATATGACCGATTTTAGTTCACAGCTCTTACACTTTACGGTCTAACCAAGGAGCTTCTTAATACTCATAACCAGGATGGTTATAAGTTAGATTATAAGTAATCCGGGGCGGACTGTAGTGGGACTCAGGGAAGAATATTTACTGAAACTCTTCAGTTAGGTCTGGGTTAGCCAGACTGGCCTTTTCTTTCTTCTTTAAATATCCTCCAAAGTTTCTGTTTTCTGTGGTTATGCTTGTGATTTTTATATTGTTAGGGTTGTGTTCCATTTATATCCCTATTGAAATTGTTATTTTAATAAATATTCACAAAGGTAGTAGATGCCCAGGGTACTTACTGATTCTATCCACCACACGGATCTTTTAGATCATGCAGAGTCTGTGACCGTCAGATCAGCGGTATCTCCCGAGGCTGAAGTGTGCGCAGTGCTAAATGACGCCATGAGAGGGCAGCAGAGAGCTGGGAAGCCCTTTGAGAGACGCCCGCAGAAGTGGGCTATGTGGAAGAACCCGGAGCAGGTGAAGGAGGAAATATTTGATCCTTCGTGGGGTGCAGGCTATGCCAGTTGTCTGTGTTCCATAAATTAGACAAAGACCAGAGTCATTACTCAGACCAGAAACCAAAATCAATAGCGGATGCAGAGGAATGCTAGTTTTAAAATAGGAAGAAATGGGAATAGGCTGTGTGATATTGCTGGGCACCTATGGGGTTCAGCCAGCTATTGGGTGGTGCTGGGCCCATGACTATTCTTGAAACCCAGGTTATGGCAAATATGTGACTAGTCACAAACTCAAACCAGGAGAAAATCCCTTTATTTAAGGACTGAGAAAGTCTTTGCAACTCAGGGGTGCATGTGAACAGGACAGAGAAGCAAACATTGAAGGTCAAGTGTCCACAGAATGGGAGAAGCGCTGACAACCGGGAGGGTGTCATAGATTCCGGCAAGGGCAGTGACTTACCATAAAGAAAGAATCTTTAGAAGACCGGGACAGGCCCCAGCGGTGTTATGTGGAGAGAGGCAGCTATAGGAAGTACTGAATGCGCCGACCAAGACCAGAGGGGAGGGTGTGCTAAATGGAGCCCCATTGTCTTGAGAAGGAATTGCAAAGTAAGTTCTGTGAGACTTTGTTGTCGTTAGTGCCAATCTGAATCTAGCTTAAGCCCGAATTTCCATAATATGATCTCGCGCCTTGCTACCTAAAGTGAGGTCTGCGGACCAGCAGCATTGGCATCACTTGGGAGCTTATTATGATTTGGAATCTCAGTCCTGCCTCAGACCTACAGAATCACAATTTGCATTTTAACAAGATCCCCAGATGATGGCAATGCACATTGTGCAGATTAGAGTTTGAGAAACACCAGCCTGGCATCCAGTCCAGACAGGGCAGGGTGGCATTGATGTATATAGAAGATTAATAAAGGTTCTAAAATAAATGTTTAAAGAAGATTAATAAAGGAGGGAGAATAGCTGCATTTGAACAAGTGTAGATGCACCTGTTACCTCTTACTAACATGTAACCTCAGTACTTTCTTTTGGTTCAGTGGTTCTCAACTTTCCTAATGCCTCCTAATGCCGTGACCCTTTAATACAGTTCCTCATGTTATTTAAAATATAAATAGTTAAAAAAATTAAACTATTATGGTGACCCTCAACTATAAAATTATTTTCATTCCTATTTAATAACTGTAATTTTGCTCCTGTTATGAATCGTAATGTAAATATCTGATATGCAGGATGCATTTTCATTGTTACAAAGGGGTCATGATTTTGACTGTGGTTTTGATTTGCTTTTGTTAATCCTTGGTAGGTTTCATATAGTTACATGGAAAATCAACCCACTGATCTCTTTTTCCGAGGCACCATAGTA
Organism: Otolemur garnettii; assembly: GCF_000181295.1. Taxonomy (NCBI): domain Eukaryota; kingdom Metazoa; phylum Chordata; class Mammalia; order Primates; family Galagidae; genus Otolemur; species Otolemur garnettii. The sequence goes on from NW_003852445.1 coordinate 12,607,084, forward strand.
GGGAAAGCTTTGTATCACTGCAGTCTGAAAGAGAGTGGGAATCAAATTGAAGGTGTTACCTGAAGTGAACAGGGAATTTCTAAGAAGGTTTTCATTGAGTATGGTCCAGGGTCTGCATGTCTAGAAACCAGATTTTTTTTTTGTTTTAATTTTTAGGTTAATTAAAAGCAATTAGATTCTTTAATGAGGGGGATCTGTACTAACATTACAAGGGAGATTTATGTTTGTGTTAGTTTCTTAGTGCCTCTGTGACAAACTACCGCCAATTCAGTGGCTTAAAACAATCCAAAATCCCAAATCAGATTTTGTGGGCTAAAGGGAAGGTGTCACAGGGTGGGGATTCTTGCTAGAAGGTCCAGGGGAGAATTTGTTCCTTGTTTCTTCCAAGAGATAGTCTCCACCTATCTTGGATTGTGATTACATTTAGGGCCTGTCCAGATAATGAAGGATAGATAATCTTCCCATGACAATATCCTTAGTCTTACCT
>NW_003852445.1:12607973-12655627 GCF_000181295.1 Otolemur garnettii
GAAAATAAGGAATGAGTGTCCAGGGAAGTGGCTTCTTTGTGTAAGCCAGACCTTGATGAATCATGCCTGGCCTACAGCAATCTCTTAGGACCAGATGGCTCATGTGAACAAAGCTTCTCTCCTCTGCCCTGGCCAAGCCTACACTGCTCTAGTTTGCTCTCAGATTTTCATGTTCTGCCCTGGTCCACACCTTCAGTTGACAAATTCTTTCTCTGAATGTATAATATTATATATGAAGCCCCAGGTCCTGTTTAAAAGTACTCACCTGTACTGATCCAAGAAAAATAGCAGCTCAGCCAAAAAAAGCCGTTTAGTATGGGTAAAATGTTAGTGATATAACCTTAGAAGATTTCGGAGCTTGAAGGCAACTTAGGAATTATCTAGCACAACCCTTATTCACTGGTGGAGGAATAAGTCTCCATGATACAGTGGCATGTCCAGGGTCACACTTTGATTGATTATTTGGTCAATGAAAATTCATAAAGCACCTGCCATGTGCAAAGGTTACACATAAGAATAAAATGTGAATGAAGGAAATAAAGGATGGTGACCATGGAACTAACTGGCAGGAGGCTCCACTATGTCCACTGAAAACCAGGCTGAATTCAGACTCTAATGCTTTGAAGTTTTTGAATGAGTCTCGTAAACTTGGTGCCATTATTCCGTCACTCATAAAGTAGAATAGTAGTACTTGTTTCCCAGTAAGGATTAGAAAAATAAAATCTGGCTTTCTCCCTTTCAAGCTGGAGAAAAAGTTTGCTTGCTTCCCCAGAAACAAGCTCTCTTACGGTTAGGTAGCAAGCAACTCCTGCCCAGCCCTTGGGGAGCCAGCAGAGAAGCAATAAGCCAGTCCCCTCCACTCCCATGGGTATCCCACAGGGAACACACTGGAGCTGATGGATGCGATCACTGCAGCAACATGGGCCAGGGTGAAGTAAACTCTCCTTCTTTCACACAGAACACCAATTTGCTGGAGCTGGAAGGAGAACCAAATTGACTGTTCCCCAAGGGACTTGGAGCTGAACAAATGATGCCGTAAACAGTCCCCATATGCAACCATATGTATCTTCTACCATATGTCTGTCAACCCACTGTTTGTTACTGGGCATCAGATACATTCAAAATCTTTTTTATTTTAGCTCTCGGAATAATATGTTCAGGTACAATATGATTCTGGTGGCAAAAATCTGTGAAGTTCTGAGTCTTCTTTCTTGGGTTGATTAAAGTTATAATTCAATGATTTTAGGTTTAAAAGGGGAATGTACATACACTTCAAAATACTTCAAACATAAAGAGACTTAGGATTTATTTTTCTGAGGAATTCAAAGGCAATTAAAGTCTTTTTGCCATAACAAAACAAAAAAAATTATCCAGTTGGCCTCAAAGAAATCAAAACTAGGTATGAAAATGTCCGTTATTCTCCCCCTTTTGGCAGCACTGCTGGGTTGCTAGCCTGCTTTCTACTGTGATTGCAAGACCCTCGCTCAAGAGCAAGAAAGCCGCCAAATGGTCTCCTCAGCACACATGACCAAAGTGATGGCTTGAGGGCACAGAAGGCCAGCAGGCCTGGACTCAGCTTCCACTCCATGAGGTGCTGGTTGGGGTAGCAGTAGAAGTGGCTCCATAGTCACTCAGTCCTGCCATGACTTTCCTGTTCATGTCCCTGCGTCTGCTCATCTGCTTACCACCCTGTCCCACCCACAACTGGTGCCAACTCCAGGGTACCCCTCAGCCTCCCAAGGGAAGGACAACTTACATTTTCTAGTCTCTTTCTGATCTATTATTTTGCCCTAAGCCTTAGGCTTAGCCCCCCTTGAGGTGTTCTGGTTTCACCTCAACTTCCTGTTTTGTCAGTTAAGCAGACTAAAGTTTGCTAGTTCCTCTAAGGATTACAGTTCTTCTGGATTCTTGTGGATTTCTCCAAATAGGGGGAAACCTCAAAAATAAGAAAACACAGGAAAGAAAGGCTCAAGATATTGTCAATTTCCATGAAGCCAAAGGAAAGAAAACTAGCAGGCCATCTACCAAATATTAACAGTACTTATTGTGGGGTGTTGATTTTTTCCCATGGGTTTATCTGTATTTTTCAAATTTATTTTTATCAGAAAGAAAATGATGTGGATTGTCAGGGAGAATAATTATGTTCGGCTTCACCTTGTAACTATAGAGTGTGAAGAGACGGATCACAAGGACCTCTCTGGTCATTGCAGTAGGTCAGGATCAGCTTAGGTAAGTAAAGGAAAGAAATTTCTCAGACATTATTTTGAACAAAATGTAAAATCAAACTGAATTTGATTTAGTAAGTAAGGTGCCCCAAGGCCAACCCTCCTTAAGGCTACTTTATATTACTTCACATAGGCTTGGCTAAATGGATCCTCCATCACCCTCCAGACTAATTACATTTGATTAAGGGCTTCCTTAAAAGCTCTTCTTTCACAGTGAATTTAAAATGACCACTAACCTCCATTGACTGATGCAGTGAGGTCACCCTGTGAATTGATCAGGGAGTGCTGCATTGGGCCTTGGAGATTCTGCTTTTGTGGAGCCCTGGAACCCTGGCCCATAAATCAATGAGGAGGGATGGGAATTACAATATTCTGTTGCTATTTCTGTGCTGTACTCTCCCTGTATGATTCAGTCAGTGTTTTAGCCCCCCAGAAATTGGCATGTTCTTTGCTCATCTGGTTTTTCTTTATAATGCTTAAAAGTATCTTGCACATAGCTGATGGGTCAACATGGCGCCATGATCTCCCTTGTGTTTTGTTCCACGGAGCTTTATTTCATAGTTTTATGCCTACAGAATGGATGGCAGGAGAGGGTGGGGATGGCTGAAAAGCAACTGGATTTAACTGTTACAAATGCCAATTAAAATGGGAGACTATGTCAGGTGAAGTCTGGGGCTGATTAGTCAGGATTCATTTTTGAAAAATTAAAATCATATATTATAAGCAGAATAGGATTAACTGGGCGAATAATCTTCAACAATCTTTGTATAGTATTGTAAATAAGTGTGTGTGTGTATATATATATATATATATCTCCCAATATATTTCAAAGTTAGCAAAAGCTTCAGTCTAGCAGCCTTTGAAATAAAGATGGTCCCTTTTTTGGTATGTAGATCCTAATCCAGATTTAGCTTTCTCTTTCTCCCTGTGGTGTCTAGACCTAGCTGTGACTCACACACAACTCAAGAAGAGAGAATGGGAGTGGGGAAAGAAACCAAAGGTCACTCTATTAAAGTTCATAGAAACATGTGTTTCAGCGAAGGAATCCTAAGTTACGGGAAAAAAGGAAAGACTACCCACCCAATAGATACAGTCTTCTGGGAAGACAAGAAAATTTAGTTTTATCTCATCAGGAAAAAAAACAGAATTTTCTTAAAAGGCTTTTTCAAATACGCAGAGGGTACAGCTTCACGCCTGTATTTGGTTCCCGGCTCATCTCCTCTGTTAACTAGTTGTTCCAGGGCAAGTTACTTAACCACTCGGAACTTCTTCCTCACTAAACTGGGTGATAGGAGCACTTCCACCATAACATTATTATTAATCTCAATAAGCTATAATAATAAATGCAAAATGCTCAGAACAGTATCTGGCTCAAAGGAAGTATGCAGTGAATGGCAGGTAGCTCTTGGTATTTATGTGTCCTTTATCTTTTGCCAACATTTTGTCAAAAGCCTTCTTTTCCCCCAGTTTTTATGTATTTTATTTTCTCTTAGTTTTTATTTTTATTTATTTATTTCAGATTAATATGAGGGTACAAATGATTAGGTAACAATGTTTACATTTGTTAGGTAAAGTCCCTGTTGTGGTTGTGTCCCGCACCCAGGAGGTGTGCCAATGCCAATATATACCCCAACATTGTGCCCGGTAAGTGGGAGCACACCACTCCCCTCCCATCCATCTCTCCTCTCTCTCCCCTTCTCCCTCCTCCTTTCTCCCAGCTTGAATAAAGTTGGAGTTTTTTAAAAATTTCATTAATCCGATAGATATGCCACTCTGCATTTTGAGAGTTCTTTTAAGAATTCCAGACATTTTTTACGATCATTTTTGACAAACATCACTTAAGCCTTTGTCATCAGAATGATAATAATAAAAGCAAATAGTCACGGAGCACAGTTATTACTGTTGGGTTTACATGGTTAACACTTTCTGTGGGTTACATGTTTCTCCCTGGGAATAACGCTGTAGCATATCGCCATTTGTCACATGAAGTACCTGTGGTCCATGAAGGTTGAAGTATCTTTCCAGAGATCAGCCAGCCAGGAAGTGGCAGAGTCAGAGGCCAAGTCTGCTCTGACCACAACCAATCACCATGGAGTTGGCTGCTTTTGGTTTCCCTTTGTGCAGTTCAGAGCTCTGGCTTTATTGTGTGGTTGGGAACTAACCAGGACTTTTGAGTCATTGACTTATCAATGACTATATGAGATTTGTTAGTGAAATTCACCCAAAGTGTTATTCTTTTGAATAACTGAATTAACTAGAGACATTCGTGTTTTTCTCATAGTTGGTCTTGCTGCTTTGTCTCTGTGTGATTGGAGAGCTGCTCTCTCAGTATTAATGGCTTCACATGTCAGAAGGGAATGCATCTCACACTGTTAAAGCTCCCCTGGTATCTACAACAGCCTTGGAGGAAGGCTTGTCATGTGGAGACCTTCTTTGATTCTTTCATTCCTGTGTTTCCCTATGTTCATTTGGGTGCTGAATATTCTCTATCTACTACCTTATCGTGTACCTTATTATGGATAGGAGAGACTTTGCTGACTTGAAGAACCAGAGTAGAAACAAACTGGCTGGAGTTTTGCTATTGGAACGGTTTATCAAATATGGACAGAAGCCCAGGTGTTGGAAAGGAAAGCCTTCTCCCTAAGGGACAGATCTCTCAGGGTTTCCATACCTGAGTTTATTTGCCAGCGGCCTCCCTCTTTGGGTGGTGGAACCTTTGGAGTAAGAATGACATGTGTCAGGGTGACTACTGGAAATTGATAGGTCAATTTGTCCCCTGAGCTCTGAGCTCTGTAGGACTTTTCCATCCTTTTAAAAAGGATGTTCTGGCTACATTCATCAAGCTTAAATTGTCTTCTTACTGCTGTCCTTGAGTCAATATTTGTTTATTTACTTTAAACTTCTTTAATCTTTTTTGTTTCATTCTTATCTTTTTTTGCTACGTCTTATCTAGTCTGAATTTTTAGTTGCTATTTTATCTTGTTTATTTTATACCCTGTTATTGCCTTTTACCTAAATTGTGTTTGCTTTATATGTTTGGTTTCAATTTTATTTATACTTTAATAGCAGAAGGAAATGGAGGTATGACGTGATCCGCGGAAGCAGAGTCCCTAACCTAACCGAGAGCATTAGACTTGTTTTTTCTTCCAAATATTTCACCAAATAGTCCTTTAAGTTTCCCACCGTATATTTCTTTTTCTTTCCAAAAATGAAATATTGGCTTAAAATAAACCAAGCTAATTCCGTAGATTGACCTGTCAGCTTCATTTTCATGTTTTTCTCGTAGTTGTTTCCTTTACCTCCATCCCCAGGATAATATTTTCTTTCAGTGCCATTAGCTTTGAGTTAGAATAGTGCTAGGTCCTCACAGAATTGGCTCACATTTTTATTTGCTTCCGGATCAAAATTTACGGTTTTCATTTTTCACAACTGCTAAATGTTGACTAGAACTTGCACACAACTCAGGGGCTAATGAAAGACACATGGGTGGGAGGCTCCTTCAGAATAACTTCTGACACTAAGTTTAACCTTCTTCCAAATACAGCAGATATTTGGGAAAAAAGGAAAGACTACCCACCCAATAGATACAGTCTTCTGGGAAGACAAGAAAATTTAGTTTTATCTAAATTTTCCCCTATTTCCTTCCCCTATTTTTCATAATCCCACCCCATTAAAATCCCTCACTACCATGGTCAGACCACTCTGATAACTGGTCTCCCTAACTTACATCTTTTTCCTTGTGTTTCCTCCTTGTGAAACTCTTACACATTGTTTTTCTTGAAATGCATTCCCTGCCGGGCACAGTGGCTCATGGCTGTAATCCCAGCACTCTGGGAGGCCGAGGCAGGCATATTACCTGAGCCCATGAGCTTGAGACCAGCGAGAGCTAGAGTGAGACCCTGTTTCTAAAAATAGCTGGGCACTGGCGCAGGTGCCAGCTACTTGAGCTATGGCACCACGGCACCCTACTGAGGGTGACATAGTAAGACTGTGTCTCAAAAGAAAAGAAAAGAAAAGAAAAGAAAAGAAAAGAAAAGAAAAGAAAAGAAATGCATTCCTCTTCTCAAATCCCTTCATAGGTTCCCCACGGCCCATGGAATAAATTCTAAACTTCTCAGCCTGCCATTCAAGGCAGGTTGTCCCAAGCATCCTTTTCTAAAAATTTCTTCAATTTTCTTCCTTAGTAGGCAAAATGAACAAATTGAATGGTTTGCTATTCTTCATTTATGTCTGAAACATTCCCACAGTTGTGTCTGTACTTACACTTTCTTTTTTTTTTTTTTTTGAGACAGAGTCTCACTCTGATACCCTGGATTAAGTGCCATGGCATCATCATCACTCACAGCTACCTCAAACTCTTCTGCTCAAGTGCTTCTCAGGCTTCAGCTTCCCAAATACCTAGGACTACAAGTGCCTACCACAATGCCTTGCTCATTTTTCTGTTTTAGTAGAGATAGGGTCTGACTCTTGTTCAGGCTGGTCTCGAAGTCCTGAGCCAAGGTGATCTGCCCACCTTAGCTTACAGATGTGAGCCACACTGAGTCGGGCCCTCCTTCTTTTTTAAAGATATATTTTTCTCCATTTGCAAATGTCCATATTATACCCTCTTTAAAGCTTTTCTCCTGCTTTGTGGCTTCCCTAGATGAAAATAAGTAATCTTTTGATAATCTTCCCTAGAGAAGTATCTCATGGAATTAATGGAAGCTTTGGTCCTAAATACACCTCAGTTGAAATCTTGGCCCTGCTACATATTAACTGTTTGACCTAGGTAAGTAATCTAACTTGTTAAGCCTGGGTATCATATCTCTAAAATGAGGATAATACAATCTACTTCATAGAGTTTTTGTAAAGAATAAATAACCTGGGGTCCGAAGCTCTGAGGTCTTTTTGAATTGAAACAGCTTGATACTCTTATTTAGTATTTGAGGAAAAGAGAAAAATCAGAAGGGAACTGCTGTTCTGTTGAGAGTTATGGAGTATCCTCCCCCCTCTCTCACACACAGACATGACAAGCTTCAACTCCTGAGGCTGAAATTCTCATTTGATACAGTTGAGTTTTCTACCTTTTCTAATGCTATATGGACTTACAAGGATTTTTATAAATGAAGATACACCTTTTTTTTAGGGGGGGGGATCTGGAAAATACCAAAGTGATCCTAGACAGATCATCTTGAAATTAAGTCAATTTGGATTCCCATCTTTTCATAATTGAGGCCTATTTGTTTCTGGAGTAATTCAAAACTTTGCAAATATACTGATTCCCAGGTATGTTAAATATCTAAAATTTAAAACAGTAAAATAATCAGCTAAAAAAGACTTGGAGTGATGTCAGTTAAGTAGGCAATTCTGACAGGTATAGTGAAATTGAGGAGATGAGAGGCTTCTTATGGAAGATGTAGAGAGGAGAGTACGCAAGGGTAGGCTTGCAAAATCAACACATTCATTAGCACAAGAAAAGTAAGAAGGCTAACTTTTTACCTTATTATTCTAATTTTATGATCAGGGCTATGTTTTCAAGAGAACTCAACCAATGTGGTATAAACTGGCATGAGCACAGGTATCCACATAAAGGTAGAGTGGAGTTTGAGACACAAATAGAGAGAGAATAGTGTTTCACAGGAAGACTAGTCAGGGGTTGAAACAGGTTCTCATGTCAAACAATACTTCTCTCTGATTTTTCTATGCTAATGTCCCTTTAGGTGAAATACAAACAGATTGGAAGGGATAGTATCATATTTTGAAAAATATTCATTCTTCTTAGGATGCATTACAGAGTGTAGAGATTTCCCTATCCCCCCCCTTTTTTTCTTCATAGGAATTGAGGCTCTAGACAGGCTTTCAGCATCCTTAGCAAAGAGAATGTAGAGGGATTTATGAGTGAGAAAATAAGGAAGAAATAGAAAGAGTGATGAAATGTCAAACACTGCCTGTGTGGGGAGAGTTCCTCATTATGTTTGAAACTGTTTCTAATATTACCAGTATAATATTATATACCATATATCATGGTAATTATAAACTATCACATGCTACTTATATGCATGCTTATATGTGCTATGCTGTAGAATTTTTAGTTTCATAATACTAAATATATTATTGAGTACCTAATATGTGCTAGTTTACTAGCTTAAATACTCTTTTTTTAGGTATCAGGGTATATTCAATAAGTGAAAGGAGAGACTCTTACGACTTTCTAGATTTTACTTCAAATTCAGAGATGCAGAAACTGTAGCTCAGTATGCTTAAGTGACTTCATGAAGCCAGCTCTCAGTGCGGAGTCCTAGGTCACAGTCACTATCCTGAGATCTCTCTGATTAAAAAACAAAACAAGGCACTTTGTACAACACCAAATAATCCAGAAAAATTTAAATAATGCCAACTTTATACCATCATGTGTATCAGGATATTTTGATTCTTCTTCTTTGATGTGTTAAGTTTAATAATTATCATCATGAGGATCGGAGTATCACTGGTTTGTAAATAGTCTAGCTTTTGTTTGTTGACTGAAAACTATTCTCTTTAATGTATGTGTTTCTAATAAATATAGTTCGTGCAAATGCTAAGTCACCAGGCCACTCTGTTCCTGCTACTGAAGCACCTTGCTCCTACTAGCACCAGGTCATGGCCATACCTATGGGCCAGATATTATTTTAAGTTTGGCTTCAGAAACTTTAGAAAACAATAGGCCAAAAAAATAAAATAAAAAGTGGTCAAAGCAATAATAAAAGATGCAGTAGTTGGCGGTTTGGTAAGTGGTGCTGAATGTTAATGACTGAGATTGAAGGCCAGGGAGCCTTCCCTCCAGCTATGCATTGTGCTAGCTCAGCAGTCTCTGGCAGAGGCTGGAAGAAAATATCCATAAATCTGGAGCCAGACAGGTGGTGAAAAGGCCAAAAAGGGGAAAGCTGGCACGAAGAAGAGAAAGTTGAGTGAAGAAACTAGAGCAGAGCAAAATCCCTGGGAGGAAAACTGGCCTGGTAGGGCCCAAGAGGTTAGCATTGGTAGGTGTGCCAACTGTTACAGGCAGACCACTTCTCCCGCGTGTCTGCGGGTTGTCAAGGCAGATGTGAACCCCTAAATGACCTGTGTGCTCTCCCGGCTGCCTGTCCCCATCTTAGTCAAATAATTGTGTGAATAGAGACACATGCTTTATATACATACTGATGACACAAATAGATGATGTGTACTCTAAAAATTGAACAATTCATCCTTTTTCGAATTGGTGTCATTAATTTTAATGTTTGTCTTTGATAGGATGAACATCCTTCATCTTCATTATCCTGAAAGGCAGTTCTCCCAACCTCTCTCAAAAGCACGTATCCATTTATGTTTTCAATTTACTTTGTACTATTTTTCAAAAAGTCAGGTCAAGACCTAATTTCTAAAGCAATCTTAACAGGGCCTTATTGTTCACCAGTGACTTATATGATTAAGGAATCCATCAGGAGTTTTTTCATGGTTGTTCTTTCTCTAGCATCCCCTTTGCCAATATCTCATTCTTTGTGGTTTGCCGTTCAGCGTCTTGAATAAAATTTCACGACAAGAAATGGGTGTCATGCTTTAGAAAATGGCAGCTCCATTTCAACAGCTACATAATTTCTCAGAATTTGTGATTTCTTTATTGTGAACTTCAGTCATCTAAATATAAAAAAGGCATTCAAACACTTGCAATGCAGCATCTACCTGAGATGTAATAAGGTACCTGGTTTCCTTTCAGCCATAACAATGGTACCCGAACATTCATTCCTTAACAGAAAAAGAAAAAAAAGAAAGATCCAAATAATTTATCAAAACATAAATGAGGCTGAAAAGTTGACACTGAAGTTATTAGATTACTGAATGAACCACTTTGGTAGGAACATTATAGAAGTCACTAAGACGCGAGGAAAGAAGACTGAGAGCACAGCATGATCATAGATCTCTGTACTTTTAGAATGTTGGTAAAGAACAATTCAGTTTCAGATATAAGAAGTGCAAATCCTTTTAAATTCTCAATCTGCTGGCTGCCCACATGCCTTGCAGCAGCTTTAGAAAAGAAGATAAGCACTTAAAGGGGAAATAAATGGACAGAGGAAATGCATTTCTCATTAAGTTAAATGGCATCTGTTTAGGATGAATGCTACCGGTGCTAGGGCATGTAGAATCAAGAGTGACTTTGATACCTCTTTTGTTAGAGCTCGTGTGTTACAGCAACACTGGTGTGGGAAGCATGAGAATATTTTCTTCATGGAACAGACAACTGCCCATGATATGTGGATGGAAATGAACTGACGATAAGACCTAGCAACATGTTAATATTTTCTTTAATTTCAGACATTGCCTCAGACCGTGTCATGTAATAAGTAAGCCAAACACTGAATAACAAGTAAAATTATACATATATTAAATTTTCTGTACATGAGGAAGGGGTTACAACACTGTGAGTTATAAGTATCGAGAGTTGACCTTCATGAAAATGATCTACCTTTTATTTTAGTAAGTCATATACACATAGATCATGAATACATTTATGCATGTGTAGGGTACAATGTGTTGATTTTTTTACACAATCTTGCATACCTACATCAAATCAATCAACAAATTCATCTATTGATTTGAAATAATTTTGCTCTGTACTATGAGAAAGAAACATAGACTGTGCACCTAGGGAAAAAGGTTGCATATAAAATATATCTACCATCAAACATAATTTTTAACATGCTTTTTAGAATGCATTGTTCTATGCAAAATAGATTAGCTAAAATGGTCTCCTATGACTAAGGCTCTTTACTAATAAAAAAATAATTTAAGCAGATATATAGTTAGATGAACAATACAAACCCAGTCATTTATGTGGAAACATTCATTTGAAAAAATGTCTATTGAATTTATTTGCTTTTCATTATTCATTTATTCATTAATATCCTTATTTCTCAATTCTTTTCATAAATATTTTATGTAGCTTAAAAGACTATATATCATAATTTAGGAAATATACTGTCAAAAAGACTACAAAAATACAGAACAGAAAGCAAAATAATTTATACATTTAATTTTTAAAAAGTGACTTAAAGAGCTTGTAAGTGGCCAGAGCAAAAGAGACTGAGATATAATTAATTATAGTATCTATACTCTGAATAGGGAAAAAAGTCCTATCAGTTTTTGAGGAGATACATTTTTCCCTTGAACTTTGTATTGTATATCTTGAGTGCATCTTCTCAAATGGTTATTGCATAATATACTGGTAAATGCCATTTATATACACATCGCAAATGTGAAACCAATTTATACAGCATCTGGGATTTGAGTTCTGTGAGTTTCTCCATAGTCCTGGTCCTTTGGCTGCTCTTTTCCAGTGACATTTACACCTGTCCTATGTCTTTTATCTTAGGATAAGACACAAGTGATCCCCACACACTTGCTCTCCTTTTCTAGCCCTTTCTGAAAAATGTGTTCTTTGCTCAATGGTTCTATTGCAAAACATGCCCTGCATGCTAACTTTTCAAATGATAAAGTGACATCAAAGAATTGTGAAATTCTTATGAAAACAACGTAAAAACAATGGTGCTTTTACTATACAGTAAGATTAAATGAATGCAATTTTTACATTATTGATAGCAGGTTCCTAGACAGAATTATACTGGCGGTAGAGGTAAGCTTTAGGTAAACCGGGTTGGCATTTAGGAAAGAAAGCTGGATGTGAAATGGGGAGCAAAGAAGCAGGAACACATGAGGACAATCCAGATTCTGTATCTGTCTCTCATCACTTCCGGCTTGAACAATGCTGCTGACCTATGGGAGAAGCTGATGTTTTTTGAAACAGGGTTTCACATGTATCTGGACAAGAACATAGGAAAGTGAAGAAAAAGATTTGGGGATAGCCTGAGTAGCTGTGGTTTAGGTGCTGCCTACATCAACAAAGTGAGCCAGTAGACCAATAAAAACATACATGGACAGTGATAAAAGTGCACGCAAGCTGCCACAGTGCCTAGAGCCCTGCACTAGCCTTTAGAGCAAAACAAACAAAAAAACCCAAACAAATGAAAAAAATATTGCTTCTTCACTTCTGCTTTCAAATCCTATACACAATGTAAATGGCCAATCCTAACCTAGCATTAATTATGAAAAGAAGAAAAGTCTGGGACACTTTGCTCTAGGTTAGCTAAATTAGCATAGTATAAAACCGTCGCAGTCCACTCTGTCACTGTGACACCCATAAACACCTATATGGTTCATCTTCAACTTCTTCTATAACCCTCTCCCAAATAAGATACAAAGTCCCTTTATCCATCTTTGGGGGTTGTTCATTCATTTTCTAGAAGAGCATACTTAATTACTCAAATATAAGATTAATTATTATTAACATAGGAGATGAAAAGGGGGAAGAAAAGTGATTAATATGTCTACAAACTAGTTTAAATCAAGCCATTAATAACTATTCCAGTCCTTGTTTCTATCGTCCGTCCCACGATCATAGCTGTTATTTAAAGTTGTTTTCTTCCACCACCTGTTCTGTTGGGAGCCAGGGGTCCTGGTTACCTGAACCCTGTTGACCTGGTTTGATTACTTTGCTGAGCTAGAAGGTTCAACTGAGGCACAGCAGTAATTGAAAGCACAAGTGAATGGAAACTAAAAATGAAACTGGAGTGGCACAGGCAGTGTGGATAGAAAGCAAAAGTAACTGACACAAGTTGCAAGGTAACAAAGAGGTTATATTTAGGAAGAACAAGGAGAAAGTTTAGAGCCCTTTCAAAGAGACTTGGAAGTGGGTTCCTCTCAAGGAGAAGAAAAGGTGAGAGACACAGAGATGCAAAGGTCTGCAAGGGTATAAATACACTCTATTTTTCGAAATTGGTTTCAAGTCTTTCATTGGCTTCTCTGCAGCCACAGGCAGTATTGACCTTTTCTATTGGTCACTGATTGCTCTTTTCTATTGGTCATTGGTTACCTAGGTTACTTCATACCTGCATTCTATGGGTCCTCCAGACTTCTGGGTTCAGCAGGCCAGTTGTTCCTCCCGTGCCCCTGAAGCCCTTCTCTTTGTGTACCTACTCTTCATTCCAGAGAGGCGTGAGTCATAGTTCTGCATTAATGTTTGTCATAAGATATGGAATTGTTAAGACATTTCTCAAGTTATCACCCATAGTAGTGGCCCACTTTTCCCCTTCAAAGTCAAAATCAGTCTGGCTGGGCAAGGTAAACTTCTTCGCCTTTTGATTCATAAGCATGAAGAGGTCGCAGAAATCAAAAGCAGAGGTGAAACTGTCAGTTAATCACCCTTGTCTGGGCGTTGAAAAGGCAGGCTTCACTTGTTTCTTTCTGGGGACACGTTGGCTAGCTAGCCTACTTTCTACTACAGAACTTTGCAAAGAGCTTGTTTAACAGCTCAAGTTGTGAGAAGGAATCTAGGAAACGGCTTCCTGCTGTGAAGTCAGTGTTGGAGGGAAGTAATCTAACCATGACAAACAACAGCATTTAAAAGGAGAAGAAAATTAACTTTAGAAAAAAGAAGCAATGGGTACAAGTAAGCCAAGATGGGACTCCCGGGACACATTAGGTTTGGGGAGCACTCTTATCTAGGGGCAATTTATAATTACTTAGCTTTAAGAAAAAATTCAGATTGACAAAACTAAGGCCTGAAGATTCCTGAGGCTAAACTCTAGTTCTAAAGGATAAAGTAAAAGAAATGGGTAAGTGGAGAATGTTATCACATTTCCTATTTAAATAAAGATTATTTACTTTGCATTTATTCATTCTACAAATACAATTTGACGGCCTACTAAAAACTATGTTGGCATAGATACTGAGAGTAAATAAGTGCTTCAGACATGTTCCCTGACCTGAAGGAATATACCGTTTGTGGAAAAAATACATAATAAGACATTTATAAAGTACTATATAGTGTATCAGGTTATGCTAAGTTACGCAGTGATAGAACACCCCCTTCCCCGAATCTAAGAGACTTTACATAGTAAGTTTTTATCTGTTTTGCTTATGCATTGTTTGCTCTTGATTTGAATGTCTCCAGGAAGAAAGTTTTCCCCGTATGTTAGTTCTTTGTTCCAGATACTTCAATCTGGTAACAATCTCACATCAACAGGTGATTTCAGGATCATTATGGCTGGGGAAGAGAGAGCTGGAGAGTAGGGCATCAGAATTAAATGTTCTAGTGGAAAGTGACACTTGCCATTTCCATTCATTTTTCATTGCCCCAGCAAGTTGTGTAGCAGGGCGAGATGTGGCCCAGTTGTGGAAGGAAAATACGACCACTCCATGTGTCATTAGACAGAGGAGAACTGGATATTAGTATAAAGTGCTAGTTCCTACTGTATATTATACAATATACTATACAATACTACATACAATATAGTATACAATATACTATGTATACTCAAAGAATTATGTGTCAGTAATAGTACCTGCTGCTTCTGTTTTCCTATAGTTATGGGATGGAAATTGGAAATGTAGGCTAAGTCCTGACATATACAGTAAAGGGAAAATATAGGAAATTAAAATGAATGGCTCCCTGTGAACTCGAAACTCCAGTATGTACAATAAAATATAAATTCTTCACCTGTTTGTGCAAAGTCCTATGTGAAGTGCAAAATAAACAGAAGACATGATTCAAGCTCTTACGGATCTTACGATATAATGATGGAGGTGAGGCAAACCTAAAGAAATGCAGTAAAAGCTGATCAGTCTGATAACCTGTGGACTGGAAATCTCTATTACTTCCCTACGTATATAGAACAATGATAATGATAACCTTGAGAATCTGCAAAACCCTGAAGTGTTTTCAGAATCATTAAAGGAAGATTAAATTATTTTCAGTATAGTTTAGGTTTGAGGCTATTATTGAATTTTAATATTAGACCATTGGCCATTCAAGCATGGTACATATTTCTTCTGTCTGGTAACTAGAACCTGTAATGAACTACAATACACCATTCTCTGATCATTTGTAAATAAAATTAGAGAAACAGATAAACATTTGCTTCTAGCAACATCTGCACAGAACTACTTATGCATATTGAACAATCATGGTGATTTATAAGGGGAATAAGATGGAAATAAGTTAAGTAGGAGTTTATGGAAGACTATGTGAAGAAGAGGAGTATGTTTTGCAGGAGAGGCAAGAGGTGTTTTCATACATGAGAACGAAAAGGGGAAGCTTCTCAGGAAAAAGCATGAGGTAGTTTAGAGAAATGTGTGAGCTTGGTCACATTAACAGTTTTCGCATGGCTGGAGAAGAATATATAATGCAAAGTAGGAAGGGGGAGAAAGTTCCAGTAATAGGTCTTCTTGAAACTTGTGACAAGAGGTTTTTATGTGGCTCAAAATGCAAATTCAATTCCATTCACGTTCTCAGAAGGCAACTTTGTAGATTTTTTTTGTAAGGTAGGTTGGATAAGAAATTGACAAGATGGTTGGTGCTAGAGTACAGATATGAATGTCCAGGAACTGCCAGAATAGAAGGTGAATCCTGCACACTACAGGAAAGGATCAGTAGATCGGGTATGCCTTGGTTTCTGTCTGAGAGTCTCTCCTCGTAATATTGCAGTGATCACATGCATTGCAATGTATCAATTATCATCTATATGTTTATAATTCTATGTACAAACAGAGATAAAGCATTATATACTGGTAGAGGGTGTATTCTGCCAACTGCTCAACTTGGAATACCGACTATACCATTAGCTGTCTGTGTGACTTTCAGCAAATTGTTAAACTTCATTGAGTTTCAGATTAGTTTCCTAATCTAAATACAGATGACCATGTCTTTAACAGTGATATTGTGAAGATTAAATGAGTTAATAATACATATAAAGTTTCTATAAGGGTACTTGGTACATACTAAGTACTCATAAATATTAGGGTGTTATTATATGTCTATTGTGATCTGTTTTTTTCTGAGAGGAAAATTTGTATATTGGTCTTTGTTTTGGCTATCTCAATTTGAATACCCAAGAGAAACCTCAAATTCAACAGGGATAGGAGTATTCCCTTTATACCTTACCCACTCACCTAGAGCATATGTATCTTATATGTTCATCATTGTAACTCCACACTGTTTGCCCCATATTACATGACAAAAATGGTAGTATGTAAATAGTTCACATGAATCAAGACTCTATAAATGCAATGAAAGAGTTGAATTAAAAAAAATTAAAAAGAAAAGTTTATTTATTTTCCCTTTTTAGTTTAAAAGATTTGAGGGTAGAAGTTTAATTCTGTTGCATGTATATGTAGTATCTTATATAGTCAGGAAGTCTGGGCTTCTACCATACCCATCATCTGAATCATGTATGTTGTGACTCACAGCTAATATTTCATCCCTCTTTCTTCCCCACTCTCCCCTCTTATGAGTATCCACTGTCCATTATGCCACTCAGTATGTTCTTGTGTAGCTCCCACTAATAAGTGAGAACATGTGTGGCATTTATTTTTCTGTTTTTGAGTTATGTCACTTAGGATAATGGCATCCGTTCTGTCAAAATGGCTGCATATGATATTATTTCACTCTTTCTAATCACTGAGTAGTACTTGATGGTGTGTGTGTGTGTATATATATATATATATATATATACACACACACATACATTTCACATTTTCTTTATCCACTTATTAGTTGATGGGGACTTAGGTTGATTCCATAGTTTTGCAGTGGTGAATTGTGCTGCAATAAACATGAGTGCAGTTTTTTTTTTTTTTTAATATAATGATTTATTTTCTTTTGGGTAGATACCCGATAGTGATATTCCTGGATCAAATGGTAGATCTACTCTTAAATATTTGAAAAATCTCCATACTAATATCTATAGATGTTGTGCTATTTCACACTCCCACCTAAAGTGTATAAATGTTCCTTTGTACCACATGTGTGCCATGTAGTGTTTTTTGACTTTGTAGTAATGACTATCCTACATGAAGCAAGGTGGTAATTCTGGCTTTAATTTGCATTTCTCTGATGATTTTTTTCATGTTGGTCATTTGTATATCTTCTTTTGAAAAATGCCTGTTCATGTCATTTACTCACTTTTTAAGGGGGTTGTTTGTTAACTTCTTGCTGAGTTGTTTGAGTTCCTTCTAGATTCTGGATATTAGTGCTTGCCTGGACACATAGTTGGCAAATATTTTTTCCCATTCTATAGGTTGTCTATTTACTCTGTTGATTATTTTGCTGTATAGAAGCTGTTTAGTTTAATGAAGTCCCATTTGTCTATTTTTATTTTTATTATATTTGTATTTGGCATCTTAGTCATAAATTCTTTGCCTAGACCAATGTCTAGAAGAGGTTTTACTTAGGTTTGCTTCTAGGATTTTTACTGTTTCATGTCTTACATTTAAGTTACTAATCCATATTCTGTTAATTTTTGTACACAGTGAGAGATAAAGACCCAATTTCTTTCTTCTGCATATGGCTATCCTATTTTCCCAGCACCATTTTTTATTGAGTAGTGTGTCCTTTCCTGGTATATGTTTTTGTTTGTTTCATTGAAGATCAGTTGGATGTAGGTACATGGCTTTATTTCTGAGTTATCTACTCTGTTCCATTGAGCTATGTTTCTACTTTTAGTCCAGTACCATGCTGTTTTGGTTACTGTAGCCTTGTGGTATAATTTAAAGTAAGATAAAGTGATGCCTGTAGTTTTGTTCTTTTGCTTAGGATTGTTTTGGCTATTTGAATTTTTAAAAAAAATTTATTTATTTTTTATTTCAAAATATTAATGAGGCACAAATGTTTTAGGTTACATGTGTTACTTTTGTAATGTTTGAGTCCAGACCATAGGTTTGATTGTGACCCAAATAGAGTTCATTCATAGTACCTAATAGGTAGGTTTCCCTCCCCCCTCTGAATTTTACTTGCTTGTGTGCACACGTATGCTCATCAATTAGTTCTACTATATGAGTCTTAGAATTGTGGGTTTTTTTCTAATTCTGTGAGAATAATGTTGGCGTTTTGATAGGACTTACATTGACTCTTTAGATAGCTTTGGGAAGTATGGCCATTTTAACAATATTAATTCTTATGATCCATGAGCATGAGATAATTTTTAATTTGTTTGTATCATTTATGATTTATTTAATCAGTGATTTGTAGTTCTTTATGTAGAGATCTTTCAACTCTTTGGTCAAATTTATTCCTAGGTATTTTTTTTTTCTTTGCAGCTATTGTAAATGGGATTGAGTCCTTAATTTGGTTTGTAGTGTAGTGGTTGCTGGTCTAAAACAAATGCTATTGATATTTATACATTGATTTTATAACCTGAGACTTTGTTTAATTTATCAAATGTAGGAGTCTTTTATGTTACCAGCATACAGAAATAATTCTGTGTCCTCTTGTAAAATCTGTATGCCCTTTTCTTCTCTGTCTTCCTGATTCCACTGGCTAGGACTTCTGGTACTATGTTTGGTAGAAGTGGTAAAGTGGGCATCCTTGTCTTGTTTCAGTTCTTAGGGAAAATGCTTTCAGCTTTTTTCCCATTTATATGATGTTGACTGTAGATTTCTCATATATAACTTTTGTTATTTTGAGGTACATTGATTCTATGCTGAATCTTTTGAGAGTTTTTATCATGAATGGGTACTAGATTTATTGGATGCTTTCTCCCACATCTATTGCAACAATCATACAGTTTTTGTTTTAATTTTGTTTATGTGCTGAATTACATATATTGGATTCTGTATGTTGAGCCATCCTTGCATCCCTGGGATTAAGCACACTTGATTGAGGTGAATTATTCTTTGATATGCTGTTGCAGTTGGTGTGATAGTATTTTTTTTTTTTTGAGACAGAGTCTCACTATGTCACCCTTAGTAGAGTACTGTGGCATCACAGCTCACAGCAATCTCAAACTCTCAGTCTCAAGCGATTCTCCTGCCTCAGCCTCACAAGTAGCTGGGACCACAGGCACCTGCCACAATGCCTGGCTATTTCTTGTTGCAGTTGTCATTGTTGGTTAGCTGGCCTGGGGTGGGTTTGAACAGCCAACTTTTGGTGTATGTGCCTGGTGCCATAACTGCTATGCTATGGCACCAAGCTGGTGTGGTAGTATTTTATTGAAGATTTTTGTGTCTATGTTCTTCAGATAAGTTGGTCTATAGTTTTATTGTTTTTGTTGCACCCTTTCCTAGCTTTGATATCAGAGTCACATTGTTTTCATAGGATGATTTAGGGAGGATTCACTCCTTGATCTTTTGGAACAGTTTCAGTAATATTTGTGTCAGTTCTTTGTAAGTTGGTAGAATTTGGCTATGAATCTAATCTGGTCCATCTGGTTCAGATATTATTTTTTTGTTGTGAGCTTTTTAATTACTGATTCAATCTCACTACTTGTTATTGGTCTATTCAGGAATTCTATTTCTTCTTGATTCAATCTCAGGAGGTTGTATACTTTTCAGAACCCATCCATTTTCTCAAGGTTTTCTAATTCATGAGTGAACAGTTACTCATAATAGTCTCTGTCTTTTGTATTTCTGTAGTATCAGTTGTAATGTTTCCCTTTCCCATTCTGATTGCATTTATTTGGATCCACCTTATTCTCTTCTTGGTTAGTCTAGCAAGTGATTATAGTTTTGGTTATTTTTTTGACAAACTAACTATTTGTTTCACTGATCCTGTGTGTGTGAGCACATGCATGCATGCACATGTATATCTCTATTTCATTTAGTTCTGCTCTTATCTTTAATTTTTTTCTCCTACTGACTTCTTCTTCTTTTTTCTTATTCTGTTTTTTTTCTGACTTATTCTTCTTTTTCTTGTTCCTCAGAGTGTGATGTTAGGTTGTTAATTTGTGACGTTTTATTTCTTCGATATAGGTATTTAATACTATAAACTTCTCAAATAGCACCACATCTACAGCAGTTCACAGATTTTGGTATGTTGTGTTTGCATTTTCATTTGTTTAAAAAAGTATTTAATTTCCATCTTCATTTCTTTGTTTGCGTCATGATCATACAGGAGCATATTGTTTAATTTGCATGTATCCATGTAATTTCTGAAGTTCTTCTTCATATTGGATTTTGGCTTTATTCTCTTGTAATCTGAGAAGATACTTGATATGATTTCAATTATTAAATTTGTGAAGACTTAGTTTGTGGTCTAAAATTGTGGTCTGTCTTGGAGAGTGTTCCATGTGCTGATGAAAAGAATGTATATTCTATACTTGTAGGGTAGATATAAAATTTTGTAGTTGTTTCTAGTAGGATATAAAATTTTTGGCTGGCAGGTTTTTTCTTTAAGTACTTGGAAAATGTCATCCCATTATCTTCTGGCCTATATGATTTCTGCGACAGGCTCATTGTTATTCTGATGGGGTTTCCATTATAGGTGACTATATGCTATCATCTTGCCAATTTTAAAATTATTTCACTTGGATCTTGGTCATTCTAATATATAATATGCTTTGGTGAAATCCTTTTTTTCATGTGTTTGCATGGGAATTTTTGGGTCTCCTATATATGAATGTCTGAGTCTTACTAGTCTTGGGAAATTTTCATTGCTTACTTCTTTAAATAGATTTTATAAACTTTTTGTTCTCTTTTCTTCTTTGGGAATACTGATAATTTGTAAATTTGGTTGCTTTATGTAGTCACAGAAACCTTGAAGCCTTTGTTCTTTTTTTTTTTTTTTTCTTATTCTTGTCTGACTGGATAATAACAAAAGAGTTATCTTCAAGCTCCTAAATTATTTTTCTGCTTGGTCTACTTTTATTCTAAAAGTCTTTAAATGTATTTTGGATTTTCTTCTATAATTTTTTCAGCTCCAAAATTCTTGTGCTTTTTAAAAAATATCTAACTTATTAGTAAATTTCTCGTTCATATACATTCTGAATATTTTTCAGATTTCTCTGTATTCATTGTCAGATTCTCTTATATCTCATTGAACGTCTATAGAATCAGTATTTGGAATTCTTTATCTGGCATTATGAGGAATTCTTTTTGGTTGAGATTCATTGTTGGACAATTGTAGTGGTCCTTTAGTCATGCCATTATTTCCTTGCTTTTTCGTATTTCTTGTGTCCTTCCATTGATACTTGTGCATCTCCTTTGTTCCAATTTTTAAAAATTTCCTTCGAATGGGAAATATTTTTCCTGAAGAGCTATATATGTTCCTGGCTAAGTATGAAACTGGCTTTGATTTTTGGGTGCCTGTAGTAGTGTGATCTTTGTATGACTTGGGCATTACACAGAGTTGGTGGTAGCTGTGATGTCCTTGGTGGCACAGTGTATAGTTGTTAGATCAGGTCTGGTGAAATTTTGTGAAAGACTTGAATAGCAGTCAGGTAAGTCTTTGGGTCCTACCGCTTGCAGCAGTGAGCTCAGTATGCCTGATTTTAGGTCCTAGAACAGCTTGTGCTGATGCAGTGTTAGTGTGTCCTGGGAGGCCAATTCTTGGACTTTTAGGTGGCTTTCTCAGAAGCTAGTAGGTGGATAAGATGACCGGTATGTGGGTAGGTTCTCAAGACTCAGAGCAGCTGTTGTGATGTGGAAGGTGGCCATAGGTAGCTAAGCTACTCACTAGGACCGTGTTGGTATTACTGGTAGCAGCAATAGATCAGGTAGGCTAGTCTTCATTCCCACAAATGCCTATAACAGAACATGGGGATTGTCCTAAGTGTGCTTAGATCTCCTCTGTCCCTTCCCAGGGTGGGGTGTTGTCCAGTGTTAAACTCTCAAAGTAGCACCCACTGTGCGCTTGCAATCAAAGAGGGCAGGACTCCTTTTAAGTGGACAGTGTGGACAAGAAATTTTGGGGAATACAGTCTGGTCACATCTTAATCTCACAGAAACCTGTAACAGGAGTTGTCTTATTATGGACTTAGGAAAACTTAGGCTTGTCACCTTGGCAGGGCTGCAGCCCAAATTCACCTAGAGACTAGAGTGCTACCTAGCTTTAAACTCCCAAATGGTGCACTGGGCCTATTACCATGGAGAATGGGGCCCCACTAGAAAAGCAGTATGAGCAAGATATTATGGAAAATGATGTTAATTTACATTTCAATCTCAACAGCAGCCTATAGCAGGGTGGTAGGGATCTTCCTGGGAGTGTGTCTAAGTGCCTGGGCTCCTCAGTCCCTCCTCAGAGCTGTGCAGTGGCTTCAGGCATACCCACAGTTCCCTGGTAATCAGGCTATCAGAATGGCACTTAACTCAGGCTACTTTAGTCTTGGATAACTTTGGGATTCCACCTTGGTCCCTTTCTGGAGTAATCTCTCTGTGTAATCTCCAAGAAGCTTCCTAAATTAAGCCTGAGACCTGTGTGGGTTGGGGTGTTCTCTTGTATCCATAATTGCAAAAGCTCCTCTCAGAATGTGGAGCTCTGTAGGGGGAAGGGGAGTTTCTCTCTTGCTGTTTCCATGTGTATAAAAGCTTCTTTCAGATCATAACCAGTCCCTGGCTGGGAAAGTGACCATGAACCTTCTCCTTAACCACTTTTTGTACTTCACATCACTTCCATGGTGAATCCTAGCATTCTCTTCTAGATAATCTGTTTCAAAGGTGAGAAGTGAGAATATCTTACTATTCTTGTTCTTTTCCATGGAGGAGGCACATAATACCTATGTCTAGTCAACCATCTTGATTCCCATTTGAATGGGAAAATTTTTTCCTAAAGAGCTATGTATGTTGAGAATAGCTTACTATTCTGTTTACTATCCTAGGAACTGAATTTTGAGCATGACTCTATCATAAACCTAGGCAGAAATGCAATGGAAATTGTACAGAAAAGAATGTGGACATGAAAAACAGGTCTTAGTTGTTGAGATAATTTGAGAGCTGCTTTACTTAGCAAATGCTTTATATTAACAATATACAGAGCTTAGAAAAAGCAGGATTTCCTACAAGCAGTCTTTTATTGCTTTAGAACATTTCTACACTTCACCAATTTTGTCTTCCACGTCCTGCAAACAATAACGACAATAAAAATAAATTCTGTGGCAGAAAAGAACGTAGAAGTTTTTTGCATCAAGGAATTTCAGTGTCTGCTTGGCATATTACTTTAAAAATTAGAGGTTATATACTCTGCAAAGTTTCTGCAAAGTTTACAAATACTTATGAACACAAAGTATTTTATAACAGATTTATTGAAACATAATTCAGATACTGTAAGGAGGATAGAAGTTGCCATCATTTTATAGGAGAGAGAAAGGGCATGCTTTGAGGGATGAATAATGGGGGAAGAAGAGGATGTTTCAGGTGAAACAAATGACAGATACAAAGGATTAGTGAAGGGTCAAAACGTTACATGAAGATATCAACTTTTTTTGCACAATCATTCAATAAAAATGTCAACAAGCAAAAGGCCGGCTGGCAATAATACAAGGAAAATGGGTAATTTAAGTGAAGGAAGTAGTACAACTGAGCTCAACATGACTATTAACACTTATTTACTGGTCTCGGTGGAATAAAATAAGGAAAGACAAGAGCTTGAAGTGAATAAAATTGTACCCAATTTACAATCAAATGAAAAGATGGTGGGCTCAAAGCCAAAAAAATATTCCTCAATTAAGCTTCTTTTCAATGGGTTTAGTTTAACCAGCTGGGTTTTTATTTAGCATTAGAAAAAAAAAAAAAAACTGCTATCTTATTCAACCTTTTGAGAAGCAGGATTTTCTTTTTAATGGGTAATTTGTTTCTTTTTATAAAGTGAAAGTCAGCAATAACTGGTATTCTGCACACATGGAAACGGACAATAAATTTGATGCAGAGAAATGGAAGGCACAGTCCTTACTCTTGGAGACATGACATTCTGGAGAAGAAACACATGACAAATGGGATCTAAGGACATGTAGGTCATGGGCAGGCAGCTCAATGGACCTGCCTCAGTTTTCAATTCAAGGGAACTTTATTGTTTGCCAGTCAATTTAGGTGATAGGTGATAATTGAGGTGTTATAAGGGTGACTCCTCAATATAGCTAATAATCAAAATACTCCAATTAAGTAGTTCTCTTGCTATAAGCTAAATATATGCAGCATAGTAAAATGTTCATTCCTAAATACATATAAATAATTAAAAAATCTGGAACTTGAAGAGATAAACTTCAAGTTACCTTAAATATCAGATAAATGCTCTTTAATCACAATGCTGAAAAAGTGGGATGCTACCATATTAGGAAACATACTCATTTTCATCTTGCTTTTTATATTTTAAGATAAAAATTATAGCATAAATATAAATGTAATAATATATTACTATGTAATAATATAAATATATATGCTATTCCTGTGTTAGAACATTCAATAGGAAGGGATGGTTTGGTAGGTTAAAGTTCTGATTTTTTAAAATGTTGAGCAATCTAACATAATATTTTATCTCTACACATGAAAATGACACTGAAAAACTGTAAAATTGTGCAAATAGTCCAATGTTTGCATGGCTACCACAAGCAAGTCTGAGTGTTGCGAATTCCATCTAGTGAAGGGCAGTCTCACCCTCACTAACCCATGAATTGAACAGCCACTAAGATGTTTCTAGAAAGAGAGAAAATATAAACTCATAGATAACTAATACAAAGCAGAGGGAAATGGGACACAAAGTGTAGGGGTAAAGCACATTTAATTGGAGAAAATTAGCAATGGAAGATGGCATTTAAGAAAAGCCTTGAAAGGTAGGTAAGTGATTTCAGGCACTCTAATAGCATTTGCAAAACAATCAGGTGGTAAAGAATGAGATGGGGGGGATAAACTGAGTCACAGAGTTCTAAGCAGAGGATATTAAATGGGAGAGATTGATAAATAAGCGTGGATGGTTTGACTTAACATCTTAAGCACTAACTCAATGCCAGACTAAGGTTTTCATGTGCCTTTCATGTAAAACATACTTGTTTTGTCATGTAAGCTGCCTCAGCTGGGACTATCTCGAAGTCAATTTTGAGTATGAATGGCCCAGATCTCAGACCTTTCATCCAAGTGCATGTAGCAAATTATTATCCTATTTCTTTTCTTACTGATTTATACCCTATTCAACAGTGGCTTCAGTGACACCTTTTACAAATACTTATGAACACAAAGTGTTTTATAACAGATTTATTGAAACATAATTCAGATACTGTAAAATTTACCCTTTTAGATTGTATAAGTTAGTGGGTTCATTTATAGAGATGTGCTATCATTACCATTCTCTAATTTTAGGACATTTTTTATCATCCCATCCTGAAAGAAACCCATACCTATTAGCTGTTACTTCTCCAGTACTAGTGCCTCCAATCCCTGGAAACTGCTGATCTATATTCTTAATTTATGGCTTTGCCTATTCTGGACATTTCTTATAAATAGAATTATGTAATATTTTTTGTGTCTGTTTATTTTTTCACTTAGAACAATGTTATAGCATGTATGGGAGATCTGACAATTAAGTTTGTGAACTCACCTTAGAAAAAGCACTACGTGCCTTATTACTGAGTATCATGATGCTCACTTTGAAGTCCTCCCCTTGGGAAGCTATGCACCAATGCCGGTCCCTAGTCTACCCTTCAATGCAATTTTGGAACTTTTGCTAGAATGCTATCAGAGCTGTCATTGTATTACCCTTGATGTCCTGAATGTCATCAACATGTCTTCCTTTCAGTGTTCCCTTTATCTTTGGGTACAGAAAATAATGTCATTAGGGGCCAGATAAGGTGAGTAGAAATAGTGTTTCAGTACAGTTATTTGTTTCCTAGCTAAAAACTCCCTCACAGACATGCTGATACATAGTCATGATGCAAGGGCCAGGAGTTGTTGGCCAAGCTTTTCAGTTAAGATTTTCCTGTTTCTCTACCAATGTTTACTTGATCTGCTGTGCTTCTCATGGTCACATGGTGATTTTGGTGCACAATTTGATGAATTATTGCAATGTTTTCATCAGTTCTGTTTGTTACTGACCTTTCTTCATCAGTGACACTTTCCTTCCCCTCAGAAAAATGTTTAACCCATTGGTACAGAGCCATTTTCTTCATGGCCTTACCCTCATAAACTTGGACTAACATGTCCCTGATTTCACTTCCACTCTTGCCAAGTTTAACAAGAAATTTACAAGTGTTTGTTCATTGCTGTAATTCAAGCTCCAACATTCTCGCAATAACCCAGATACACACAACAATAGCGAATGTCACTCAGCAAGATACCATCACATGTTGACACAAACACAGGTGTTAGAATGTCCCAAAGTTATGAAACCTTACCAGGTAATTTGTACAGTGCTGCTAACGTAAGGTCATGATGGCAAGTTTGTGAACTTAGTTCTCAGATGTCATAGTAGTACTTCATTCCTTTTTATGGTTAAATAACATTTTATTGAATTGATATAGTACATTTTGTTAATCCATTCATCAGTTAATGGACATTTGGGTTGATTTTGCATTTGGACCACTATAATTTGTGCTTCTGAGAACATTCATTTATCTGTTTGTTTTGTCACTTGTGCTTTTGGTGTCCTAGCTAAGAAATCATTGTCTAACCTAAGGTGACAATGATTTACTCTATGTTTTCTACGTGTTAGCTCTTACATTTTTATTTATGATCCATTTTCACTTAAGTTTTGTCTATGTTGTGAGATAGGGCCCAGCTTCATTCTTATAATAACTGGTATGTAGTTGTTCAAGCATCATTACCGAATTGTCTTGGCTACACAGATGGAAATGTGTTTTAATGGTCACCATACATTTTCAAGCACATACAAGAAATTTGGCCTATCTCCAAATTAGGAAAGTGGATTCCTATTAAAATCCCATAGGCTAATCTCTGTTTAGGAGTCTGCTCTTCAGAGAATCAACCTGAGACATCTCTACTGAGGGGACAGGGCCGGGCAGTACAGAGGCTTAACCATTCTAGAGCACAATTACAACCCGTGACCTCTGCGAGCAGGCCCACTAAGAAGATAGACAACAGGAGAGGATGGCTTTCCCTGTACTTGCCCTATTTCTCTCCTTTGAACTCACTGATAGTAGGATGAATGATGAGACTAAGATGGTAATGTCAACATGTAGTCTCCATGTAAAAGGAAACCTAAAAGGTGAAGAATATATGTTTTCCT
Source organism: Otolemur garnettii (assembly GCF_000181295.1). Lineage (NCBI taxonomy): Eukaryota > Metazoa > Chordata > Mammalia > Primates > Galagidae > Otolemur > Otolemur garnettii. Next base: position 12,635,190 of record NW_003852445.1, read on the forward strand.
TAAATCATGTACCAAATACCTGCCAAGGCAAGGTGGCAGGCTCTGGTTCAGATATTAATTCTTTCCTGCCCATGTCTGCATCTACCCCCGTTATTCCATAAGAAGAGTCTGACAGCCATCTTGCTCATTTATGGCTTTAAGATGAGAGTTTCCCATAGACACACTATAATCTATTCCTTAATATCATATCTTTTGTATTAGAAACCTAATCATTACAGGTGATAAGTTTCTCTTTTCTTTTCACCCAAAGATCAGTTGACTTATGACCAGCTCAGAGTAAAGGATAGGTCTGTTGGAAAACATTAACAAAACAAACAGACAAACAAAAAGAACAACAAAAAGACCCACACTGTAGGAAAAGAGGACATTATTGCTGACTTTCTCATCTAAATATACTCTAAATTTTGAATGGAAAATGATGGCAATTCTATTTTGGGCCAAGAATTTACTTCTGGGCCATACAGAATGACATTTTTGGCTCTACTTTATATGAAGCCAAAGGGAATTGTTCATTAACATTTGCAAGCTGTTTCTTTGCATTCATGGTCTGATGCAAATGACTTGGGAGCCAGAAAATGTGAAATGAATTTCTATCTGTCACTGACACCATGTGTGACCTTGGACAGAACTATTAATTTCCCTGAACTTATTTTCTCCACCTGTAAAATGGGGATAACAACAACAGTGGTATTTGCCTCATTGTGTAATTCAAAAAAATGAAAACAAAACTCTTATAGTGAAAAAGCTACAATTAAGTGCCTCATGTGAATAACTTTTGGAAAATAAAAATTTCATGTAAATGGCAGTTTTAGTGGCATGAATCACTTTAAGGAAAATCACATTCCTGACAATTTGGTATAAAATACAATAAATCACTTATTTATTTTTAAAATGATGATTTCCACGTTCAAAATTATTGATTTTTAGCATATAATAGCAACATTAAATTACATTTTTAGTAACATAGTCTTCTTATAAAGTAGATCTTTCCTTATTTCCAAAATTTCTGTGCAAATAGTTTTTTTTTTCTTAATAATTTCTAGGTTACAGTAGACTTTTGTTATATTTGCCTCATGTTCTAGCCTCATGTCATAGCGTGCTGGCTATTCTGCAAGTTTAACAGTATAAAACCCAGTTAAACCAGAGACATGCAGAAGAGGTTTTAGAATTCCTAATATTCTTTTAACTTAAAAAAATAATCTGTCATGTTTTCTTTCAATAGCAAACTCATTATTTCAACTTCCTAAAAGATTCCAAGTTTGCATAACTTTAAAAAAAATTAAGTTGTAAGAACAAGCCATCTACTCTCAAGTCAAAAAATCAAAACATTTCAGATTGCTTCCCGGGTCTGCAGGAGCAGGAGAGTCTCTTTAGATGCAGCATGTGGCTCTACTTCTTCTAAGTAAACTTACCTTATAAAGATGCCCAGTGTGTGTAGGAAAAGCTCCTGGTTATGGACCATACAATCACATTTATGTACATATGATATCCAATAAGATTTATTTCGGTTCCATTCTCATTTTATGATATTCAGAGATTGAGCACATGACTGAGTTCTACTGTTCTGCATGTTATTTTTGGCTGTGTTAACCAGGTGGGTGTTCAGGCTAACATTAGTTTTTCTGACACCATGACAACGAGGCTACTTCATTTCCCTGGCACAGTGGCCCACAGGGTAGATGATGGTTGGTCAAATGCTAAGATGCTCGGTCAGTGGTCATTCTGAAACATATGGACAGATTTGTGGGAACACTCCCTCGAAATTATTTAGTTGTCTGGAGAGGTGGTATGAAAGTTTGAATTTAAAGGGGGAACAAACAGACTCTTCAGGTGCTTCTGATGTCCAGACATATGTGAGAATTATTATTATCATTATTTTTTTGAGACAGTCTAACTTTGTTGCCCTGGGTAAAGTACATGGCATCTATTTTTGTTTCTTGAAACCCCCCTTGAATTCAGGGTCAGTGTCACTCTGAGTGTTCCTGGGTCTCACCCTGCAGTTCCAGTACCATGGTTTTTTTTGTTTGTTTGTTTTTGTTTTTGTTTTTGTTTTTTATTTTGGCTTACATAACAGAAGTTTATTTTCTCACAGCTTTGGAGTCCAGGAATCTAAGATCAAGGTACAGGCAGTGTGGCTTCATGCTCAGGCCTCTCTTCTTGGCCTGCACTTGGCTGCCTTCCTGCTTTGTCTTTACCTGTTTTCTCCATGTGTGCTTACCCTGGGGTGCAGCACAATGTCGTGAAGGCCCCGTGGCTCTGCATGGGCTTCTTTCTTACTCATGATCCTATACACAACTTGTGCTTGGCCTCTTGACTTCCATGTATTTGTGCTATGAACACCATGTTTGTTTATTTTCCTCATTTGTACCCCATCCTGGAATAATTTGAGATTTATGCTTGTATCCAAGTGTTTGGACTAATTATTTAATCTTCCAAAGTCTGTTGAGTACGTAATGTGTGCCTAATAGGTACATTTACTACCTGCATGAGAATACAAAGAAGGTACAAAGAAGGGGACTCCCAACCTCAGCAAGTCTCTCTTAGAAAGGGACCATCAAATGTAGACATTAAAGTAGGTAAGACTGAAACAGCAAAAAGGGAAAGAAATTAACCCCCACCAAATATCAAAACCCAAGCTAAAAATCAAAATATAGGATATAACAAAAGTAGTTTTATTTTCTCTTTGTTCCCTTAATCTTTTGCATACATTTGTACTACTGTGCACTTTGCTAATTTACCAATTAATGTTGAGTTTCTCAATTAAAAAAAAAAACTGTCACCCTCATTATTGGAAATTACCTCAAATTTCTGACTGAAAACTCTTAGAAAATATTAATATCAAGGAGAAATTGGAAATGCAATCCTTAAATCCCTACTAGATTGAATAGCTCTGACTCCATTGTTGTGTTCTCCTGCATCTTACATATAACAATTATATTTTAAGATATTAATGAAGATTATTTTCAGTTTGCACTATCTGAGCTATGATGCCATGGCCCCCCTGAGTAGAGCTCACAGCAACCTCAAACTCTTGGCTCAAGTGATCTTTTTGCCTCCACCTCCCAAGTAGCTGGGACTAAAGGTGCCCACCACAATGCCCTGCTACTTGGCTTTTATTATTATTTTTTTGTTGTTTTCTTTTTGGAGATGGGGTCTGGCTCTTGCTCAGACAAGTCTTGAACTCCTGAGCTTAGGTGATCTACCTGCTACAGCCTCCCAGAGTGCTAGGATTATAGGCGTGAGCCAATGTGACTGGCCCTGGGCCATCCTTTTATGTCTTCAGAGCAGAATGCTCATATAGTAATAATCTTATTCTATAATGTCATTTTGGCCATAATAGGCCACTCATCCTATTAACTGTATTGCTACTGAAATGTCAATAACAGAGATTGAGATCTAAGTGAATCGGATGATTCCTGAATTGAAAGTAAACTCTAGTTAGGTTGACTTATCTAATATATTATCAACTCTACAAACAATCTAGACTTCTTGGTAGCTTGTTCAACATCAGCACAGCAGAATGGAAGGTTCTCTGATGAGCAGGTGGCCCTGGGGGAACTCTCATTTTCTTTCATTGTCATAAATATGACCTCAATGAATTGAATGCCACTCCCTCTATTTCAGGGATAATGAGATGTTCTTATCACCAAAATTTATTGGAAACAAACAAGGCACACATTAGCAAGCTATAATTATAATTAAAGGGAAATGAAAAGAAAGTTTCTACGCAGATCTACAATTTCAAGGGACCAATCCTTAGAGGATAGACAGATCAGAAATTCAGACTTGATAAGTAATTTTTTCGGACTATATGGCACCAAAAACATCATCTGACACAGATCTTCCTTTGATTTCCACTTAGGTTTAATAGTTGAATAATCATGGCTCATAAGTTTATCTTTAATAACCGTCACAGCAGACAGTTTATTAGCAGATTCTGCAGGCGGCAGGGTTGTCATTTGCTGTTATAGTGATTGTCTGTTTTAAATATCACAGCTGTTGGTGTTTTTATTTATTTATTCATGATTTGATTCCCGCCTCTCCCACATCCCTGACGCTCAAAGGCAGACTATTTTCCCTTTCTCTTTGAATTGTGAAAGGCTGCTGTGACAGCCCCTAGCCCAGGCCTTGCAGTGTCACACAGGGTCCTATGGTGCTGAACAAAAAGCCATGTCTTCCTGAATCAGGCAGAGCTCTTTATGAGAGCGGAGACTTCTTGTGGGGGGCTTTCTCTGTCAGTGAGTAGCGGGCATGAATGGAATCTTATCAGGGGTTCTGGGCCGGTGAAGACCCTTCTTCATGTGTTTTTTGGCCAGGAAAGTGGAACCATGAGGAGAAATGCAAATGCCCAGGCCTCACTTTCCTATGCAAAGTTCAATGCCACTGTGAATAAACATAGGAAGCTCTGTCATCTGGAATTTCTAAATTCAGCCCAAGAACTTGGTCATTATACATAGTATCTTTCATTGAGTTGTTGGCGGACAGGCTCACATTTTATTGGTCTTCAAAAAGGCCCTGTGTGGCAGGGTGCATATAGAGCAATACTATTTTATAAAGAGAAAATAGGGGACCCAGGCAAGCATTTCTAGTCTCCTGATTCCTGATTCAGCTCTTCCATGGCTTCACATTCTCAGTGCAACCTGGAGCCTGGACATAGCTGGACTCCCCCAGTCCTCCTCCTCTCCCTTAGGGAAATATACTGTGCTTCTCACAGCCCCTGAGTAAATAAAACAGCATCCTCACTTGATAGGTGGGGGGAGACGAAGTCTGATATGCCAGAACTTAAGCTTGTAATGTGTACCCTCTGGATAGAGGGTGCAGGGTTACTTAAATGCACTTTGAAGTGTCAATAACTAATCTCAGTTAATTTCCTACGAGCAGACTTAAATCCCTAATAGGTCCATGGAAGCAGAGAGAAGAAAGAAGAGAAAAAGAGAGGAAGGAAACCAGAAGGCCCCTCTCAGACATTTCTCCATCTCTCCAGGTACATGTTTTGGTCCCAGACACTCTAGAAGGTATCTCCCAGTTTTTTGTCAAGTTTAGCAAAATGCATTTGAGTAAATGCTTTTGTACATAACAGTAGAAGCTAACATGAAATAATATTTCAGAAGTTAATGGTGACTGCTGAGGCTTATAGAGCACTTTAATTTAACTATTGCTTTGCTAATATCTTTATGAAAATGATGAGTGCCAGAAAGTGGTATTAATTGGTAAGCAGAGCCAGCTCCAGAGTTTAGCACCATGAACCTTTCCACCTGACTGACTCTGGATGTGTTCTCAAATGTCAGGTTGAAATCAGGCAAACGTGTTTCTTCTAACAGGTGAGAAGCCCCCTCACAGCACCCATGAGAAAGCAATTTCAGTATCAGTGCCATGATTCTCACATTTGCGTAGCTTAGTGATTTTCCAACTCCATACCCCCCAAACCAGGGAGCCTGCAAGCTGGGTGCCAATGTGCTAAGGCTGAAATCTTAACAATTCTTTATCAACATAATGAAAGATAATACATGTAATGTTAAAGTGGTTTTTATTTTATTTTAAGCTTCTTTGCACATCAATGGTTACTGAGCCCTTGGCACTTGGGGATACCTGCCTACTAAAGAGTACTGGCCAATCTTTATCCATTTAAAGCATTTGTTGAATCCATCATAAAATCCTGTTGGCTCTACTTTAATATATACATCATTCAGCTAATTTGCATCATGGCCACACCTACTCTCTTGGCCTGAGCCACCAAAAATCATGGCAGCCAGCCCCTAACAGGCCCCTTTGCTTCTGCCGTTGCTACCATTAGTTTATTCCCACACAGCAGCCAGAATGAGCCTTGGAAAATGTAGGTCAGGTGATGTGAATCTTGCTCAAAACCCTGCGCTGGCTCCCATTTCACGACAGAGGAAAGGCCAAGTCTTCTAAGGGCCTACAGGACCTGCATGCCTGGCTGTTCCCGGCTCTGCCTCTCCATCTCCTTCACTCTTACTGTTCCAGGAACCTTGGCCTCCTGACTGCTCGTTGAAACACACAGGGTAAGTTTGCCCCTAGGGTCGGTGCCTCAGTTTTCCACCTAAAATGCTTTGTATCTAGATATTTGCTTGGCTGAAATTATTAGTTTTTTTTATGTTTTTCCTGAAACTTCCCTTCTTAATGCAACAACCCTGCTTAATCCTGCAATCTGTTTCCAACTTCCATTCCACCTCACTCTGCTCTACTTTCGTCCATGGCATCTGTCACCTTCTAACCTGCTAGAATTAGAATGTAATCACCACAGGAATAGGAATCTTAACCTTTTATTTACTGTATTTTAGGACTTCCAGTAAGTGCTCCAGGTAAATTTGTTGGATAAATGGATATCTGTTACCTGCCAATTTTATGATATTTTGATATGAGAATTCTGATATAAGAATTCATAAGACATATGTACTTACTAATGGTTTGTGGGGAAGACACAATTAAGAAGTAAACCCAGGAAAATGGGAACATAATAGCAAATGCATAACAATGGCAAAAATTATCAAGAGACAATTGAGCCGAGTTTAGTAAATTTGTGTGTGTGAGAGAGACATGTACATTATACTGGTTATAATCTCATTTTGCATTACCTTGTTATATTTCCAACTATTAAGATGGTTTCTCTGATGTAACTCATAGACCACCATATTCACTGTGATCTCCAAGGAGCCCTATGACTTTCAGGTGTTCCATATGTGAGGCAATGTAAGAACTGCTATTAGACTGGTGATTTTCAAATATACATTCTCATATGTATTTTATTCATCTAATCAGAACAGCCTTCACATGCAGGTTGTTATATATTATCTTCTTTAATTTTTTCTCCTTATATTGACTTTTAAGCACCAAGCAAGGGAGTTTAAAGTAATGTGGTAAATTAAGGTACAGGCTCTGTGAGATTACTAGATGTTGCTGGTGCTAGTGTTATGGCCACTGCCTTTGTGTTCACTGATTTATTTTTTTCTTTTCTTTTTTTTAAATTTCAATCTACCATTTTGGGTCTGTCTCTCAAAGTAAAATTAAATTCAGCAATAATTGCTGGGGCGGGGGGAAGCACATCTTAATAGAAACTTTTGTTTTGTTGCTATGTAGTCAACTGAACCTTGGACATTAGATCATTGTCTCTTTCAATACCATGGACATTTATCCTGTAGCTAATGTCTACTAGGCATGACCAAGTATTTATCAAACAGACAAAGATTCATAAAACATCCTGTTTCAAGAGTTTGTGGTGAAGGAGAAGCATCAAGGTCAACCTTCAGCAGTGGTGAACTACACTGTGTGTATAGGAGGTACATGCGTGCATGTGGGTGTGTATATTTTTTAAACAAACTTTTCATTTGGGATACATTTAGATTTACAGAGAAGTCTTGAAGTCTCAGTCTGCTGCCAAGACTTCTGACATATTTCAGACCCAGTTGCCCCTGTTATTAATACCATGCATTATCCTGATACATATTAATGAACCAATATCGATACACTAATGAACCAATATCAGTGCACTATAATTAACTAAAGTACATACTACATTCAAATTTCCTTATTTATTTATTTTTCCTAATATCCTTTCTCTGTTCTAGAACTCATCTAGGATACTGCATTATATTTAGTCCTTGTATCTCTTTAGGCTTCTCTTGATTGTGACAGTTTCTTAAAATTTTCCTTGTTTTTGATGACATTGACCGTTTTGAGGAATATTGGTCAGATATTTTGAATGATGCCCCTCAAGTGAGATTTGTATGTCTTTCTCGTGATTAGATTGATTCTATAGGTTTGGGGGAAGAAGGTCAAATAGGCAAAAGCCTTTTACCATCACATTATATCACATGATGATGCTATCAATAGGACTTATCAGTGTGCTGTTAACTCTGATCATCTGACTGAGGTGGTGTTTTTCTGATTTTCCCCTGTAGTTTCTTTGATTTTCATGTACTCATTGACCAAATTAGGATTTCATAGTAAGCAACTTCCTTGGACTTTTTATTTTAGATCTACATTCTTCCATTGTTAAACTATCTCACCTTTTCACATTTCCAGGATGTTCTGCCTTTTTTTTTTTCTTTTTGTGGGCCAGATATTTGTGTGGTATTACTGATGGAGAAATATCAATTTGGAGAGTGGAGAATGTTTTTTATTGTTTATTTTAATGGCCCTGGTTAGCTATGCACTTAAAACACCTAGGCTTTAAAGCAATGAGTTTTAGAAGCACAAAAAAAGCAGATGAATAATTACTTTCATGGCTTCACAAAATACTAATCAAAGTAGCTTAATTTCAATTTAGAGATTTAAGGAACATGCATTGTTTAAAAAGTTGGAAAACAGGGAATTGTAAAAAATCATCTGTAATTATCATGACATAATATTTTTATACATTTATATGTGTATCTACATATCTTTATTTTCTTTATTTGATTTTCTTGAATCATCTGATAAGAAGAGTTTATATATGTGTGTGTATGTGTGTGTGTGTGTATATATACATATATAAAACTATTTCAAATTGCACATGAACTTTATGGCACCCTGTATGTCACTGAATACCATATGCAGGAGATTTCCCTCAGTTAAGTTTTTATAAATGGCCAATTCCAATTGGGAATTTAAATTAGAGAATTATCATTTATTCCCTCTGTAATCAATTCTATGATGAATACTTCTACTGCATATTTTGAGTAATCTTTCATTGTACTTTTTATTATTTCCTTATTATAATATCTGTGTCAAGCTTAATAAAATCTGCATTCTTGGATATGGCTTGGATTATATGCTCCAAAATCATAGAACTTATTTTCTGTCTTCTCTTTTTGAAAACTAAAGTGACTAGGCTGATATCTCTGAAAAAATAGAATCTTCTATAATGTTCCTTCATGATTTTGTGAGCAATAATGCCACAGCACTCTACTGAGGGTGACAAAGTAAGACTCTGTTTCCAAAAAAAAAAGATTCCATGATTCTGACTATTGGCTACTCTTAGAAATTTTAAGGGACTAGAATGTGTGTATAATACCAAAGCATCTATTTTTAATGTGTATAATACCAATTTAGACTAGGGACCTACATAAATTATTTAAATTTGTATCTCCTTAGGAACTGGAAAAATTATTAAGCTTAATATTTCAATTGACATGTTCAGTATAAGATACAAGAAAAAAAAAACACCCATCATTTTGGAGCAGACAAGTAGAACTTGAAAACAAGCCGGTGTGATTCTTTTAGTCACGTTCTGCGTAAATATGATTGAATAAGGCTAGCCTGTGAGGTAACAGTCACACATACCCATAATTTCAAATCAAGCTCTAAAAGGTAGGCTCTAGGAATGTAAAATGATTCCCCAGGATAGTTCATATTGTTCTGGACTTGGCTGTTACTGTAGTGAGATTCATTTTATTCCTATTACTTATCTAAGAAATGGAGAATTAAGATAGGATCTAGAGGAAATGAGATTAAACAACAACAAAATTGATATTAATCAGGGAGAAACACAGAACTCATTGGGGTTACTGGGTCTGGAACAGGCTGAGGAAAGACTAAATGAGAGTATCTAATGTCACTGTTGCGACTACTATAGTTGGAAACGGTGGGTAACTGATGTTACACACCAAGGAAAAGGCCCACTTACTAGAGTATGGATTTGCATTGGGCGCTGACAAGACATAATGCGCCATGAGACAGCTGCAATTTGTTATTAGCCCTAGAATGCATTGTAGCCAGGAGGAGAAAAGCTCACAGCTTGCGAGGAGAGGCCCCTGAAATGCCTACAACTGAACAACAGAACAGTGTGTGGACAAGAAATGATCTCTGCCTCATGGTCACGTGAGTTTTATTTGGCACCCAACATAATCATGAGGAATCCATCTGTCCACGAGAAACAAACCTCCCAGTACTGCGCCTTTCCCCACCCTGCTTAGTCCTTTATAATTATTTTGGGGTCTGTTGAATACGGGCCATGTTCTTTCTGTTTTGCTGTGCTGGTGACTGAGTCATCTGCTCCTCATTACTGTGCATTAGCAGGAATTGATTGGTGACACTTCAGTTGCTTTATGGAGGATAGCTTCTGTGAAAGGCAGCATGGTATTTTCAGCTCATGTAATAAAAATACAAAACATGTTTGTAAGTCACATTGATTTAGAAAACATCTTCTCTCCTCCAGTATAACAAGTTACTCCTTTGGAGTATGCTAAAGCACTTTTGGGAACTTCTTTTGGCCGGTGGATTAGTAATTCACTATTTGGAAATTTAGTATATTGAAGTATATTCTGTAATAAGTTCAAGTTGGTAGATTATACAAATAAGAAAATTAGGGTAGTGGTATTCATTCCTTCTTAATAATTTAGAATATAATAAAGATATAAAATAATGGTTATAAAATTGCAAATTTTCTTCAAAGTTAGGGAACCTCTTTTTTCTGGTATTTAGCTCAGGGCAGGCAAAGCCCTTCACATAATCTCTGTGTTTTCTCATTTGCTGTCTACCTTCAGTCAGACTCTATTTTCAGATTTTGCTTCTCTTTCTTTATTCCTTCAAATTTTTGCCTAAACCTTGCCCCTTTGAGTCATCCAGGTGTGAGTTCAATAGCAGTTTTATTTCTTTTCTTTTTTTCTTTTTTTTTTTTATTGAATGGTAACTGTGTACATTGATGCATTTTGGGGGTACAGTGTGGTGTTTTCATACACAATCCAAGACACTTCCATCAAACTGGTTAACATAGCCTTCATGTAACTTTCTTAGTCATTATGTCAAAACATTCATATTCTACTCATAGAAAGATTCACTTGTACCCTTGCAAGATGAACCACAGAAGTGAACCCTCGAATCCCTCTCCCTCCACCCTCTCCCCCCTCCATATCCTTAGGTTGTTATTAGGTTATAATATGTACACCATGGAATACTATGCAGCCATAAAGAAAGATGGAGACTTTGCGTCCTTCATGTTCACATGGATGGAGCTGGAAAATGTTCTTCTTAGCAAAGTATCACAGGAATGGAAGAAAAAGTATCCAATGTACACACCCCTATTATGAAACTAATTTAAACCTTTTTATATGAAAGCAGTTTTATTTCTTTCCTAGCTGGGAACTTTGGCAAGTTTATTAATCTCTCTGAGACTCAATTTCCTCATCTGTGAAATAAACATGACAATACCCACAAAGTAGGGGTAGTGGGAAAATTAAATGTGGTAGTTTCTGTAACAGTTTTACCACATCTCGCACATATCAAAACTAAAAATTGCTGGGAAAAAGCAGCTTTTTTGGTTTGATCATTTTCTTCAACTCTGAGACACAACTGATTCTTTCATTCACTATTTAATGAGCACTCATTATGCTGCAAGCTTTGTGCACAATAAATATATAGTAGATTGTACTAGGTAAACAGTTAATGGCAATCATAATGATAAAAACAGACATTGTCCATAGGTTTCTTGGAGGAACAGTGAATTGTGATATCCATTGATTGAATGACAACTTTTCATGGAAAATAAGAAATGCTATGCATAAACTATATGTTAATTTTAAGGTAGATTCTGATCTCAGTAGTATCTAATCTCAGTAGTATGATAATGTATAAAAACTGAACACTTTAATGAAAAAATATTGCACAGTTATTCCACTCCAAATTGTAAGACTGATCAATTTTCAAATACCAGTCATCATCTGGGCTTTTTCGGAGGTTATATGGTTCTGGTCTCCAGCGAACCTAATTCTCCTCCGTTGTCCTCATACTCTCCACCCAACGCTGTAGTTGCTGGTCAGGTATATTCAGGCCTTGCTCCTGCTTTCAACATCCATTGCTCTGCTAATTCTGTGGGCTTTGCCTAGAGATTCAAGCCCTATTGAGATGTCATATTCACAAAAGTGCAGTCCAGCAACCAAAAGTGATTTAATATATTAATAGTTCCAATAACCATTTTCTGCATCCTCTCTTGCAGAAGTGAACGGACATTTGATTTGCCACCCCTAATGCAGCCTGACTCTATACCCTATCCTCACACTCCTCTTCCTCCCCGCTGCCTCCATCTTTCTCAATCTGCTCAGCTTCTTTAAAGCCTATCTCTCCATCTCTCAAAAACCATACCTGGCATCCCACTCCTTGGGGCTTCTCTCTTTCCTCCTCTTCCTTTGTTCCCACTTTGTGATTTGTTCCCACTTTGTGTTCACCTCTGTGATTAAATTCAGAGACAAGGGAAATGCCAAATAGACAATGCCAGAATTTTTCCCAAGTGGAAGCAAGAAAAAAGATGAGACTGTGAATATTTATTCACACATTAATAATTTTCTGTCATGTAGCTGTGCGCGTTAGCTGCACTCACCAAGGAACTTGGCACAATGGGCCTCTTGGGACAAGGGGTAATAATTGGAGCAGCTGAATGTGAGGAGGACTGATAGTTTTTCTCTGCATCTATGCAACCTTGGCAATTGAGTCTCCTTACCTTTCCGATTCAGACTTTAGGGCCAGCAATCCTGGACTTAGGCAGGAGCAACATAGAAGCCTTCTGCTTGTTGGTTTGGTATGAATTTACTTGTTTGAACTCCATTTCTCTGTTAATATTGCGTATGTATGGTATTCCAGACACCATTAATTAAGTTCTAGAATGTCAATTCTCTAAGAATTTTCAGGAAAGTTAAAAGAGTTAACATCACTGCCATCAATCAATCGTTCTATAAAGTTCAGAGTGCAAAGTACAGGATTAAGTATTGATATTAGAAATATCCACACTTTGCTGTAAAAATTTGGCCTTAAAATTACTATTTTGCTATCTCGTAGTATCAAAAATGTTTATAGCTATTAGCCATGGGGATTTTTTTTAAATGGAGATGTCCAGTATATTAGATTTACTTCAGTAGAATAAATACTAAATTTGAGGGGAATTGGGCTTCTAAGTATGGGATAATATGCTGTAGAGAAGATTGAGTTTTCACACTGATCCTGTGTACCTTCAGAACATGTGTAGGAAAGCCACATGTTATGTTGTAAATTAGGAAAGTGATTTTATTGGGTTAAATCAAACTTAATTATTCAGTTACTTGAGGTTGCATAATCATTGAGCCATATCCTTTGATAATGTTCTGTTAGACTCTGGGAGTAACCAAATTTAGAAATATATGCTGTCTTGTCACTTTTAAGAAACATGTTCTGTGCCATCCTTGATGATTGGTTAGCAATGCCTCAGAGAATATTGTTTATGTAAGTTTCATTAATTAATTTACTTCCAACATGATGAAAGTGTTTTTTAAAAATTCAGATGAGATCTAAAACAAAACCAGATATGATTTGAGATTCAGAGCTGTGAAAGATTTGTTTTAGGAGTAAAACTATTCCTCTGTAGTTACAAAGTATATCTGAGATTTATAATTTAGTTAAAATAATGGAGGACTTGTAAAGCTACTATGTTTACAATATGCTGAACATTTTTGTAGAGGCTTTCAAGCATTTGGTATCAGAGAAAGCTAGGTTTAAAGACAGCCAAATCCTGAAAATGGAAGTGCTAGTTACTCCATAGCTACCACTCAAAATCTCACTGAATAATTATGCTAGAATTATTACATGTTCTCTAGAGGAATCAGTTCAGCCATGCAGTCTCACCTCCAGATTTGCTCCCACAGTTCTTGGCCATGGAGGCCTCAGGTGATCAACTATCTGCATATGGTATCATGCTGGAGACCCAGCCATACCACTTCTGTCATAATAAGGACAATTGGTATGTCCTCCAAGTTTTAGGTTTGCCAGACAAATAAATATAATTTTATCTCTTCCCATAAGCTATTCCTGCACTGTAGATGAATTATCAACAGCGACATAGTGATATCTGTATAATGACCTGTCATACAAATAAATGAATATGGTTATAACCATAGCCGTGGTTAACTGAGACTCGTGTTTAGAACCTATGCTTCCTCTCATTTGCAATTTGTACAAATATAATAAAAGGTATCCATTAACCAACAGTTTATAATGAATAGTGATAATGTTTTGGGGGCGGGTAAGAGTAAAAAAAGACAGCTAAGTACAATTGTATACTTTCTTATTAATTGTCATTGTTAATAATCACTGCTTAAAATATAATAATTCTGGTTTTACCTCTGAGATTGGATGAGATAATTAACCCTGAAAATTTTCTCGGAGTATAAAGTCATTATGTAAGGACAGAGTTCTGGGACTCCAGGGCTTCTGCATGGTTTTCTCACTCTTTTAATCATCTCACTATGCAAATTGGTGCTCAGTCTTCATATCTTTGTGCTTCTCAAGGGATAGGATCTGTATGAATTTCCCATCTTGCATCGGCTAATTGTGGCAAAATGTAAAGAGAAAGGAAACTTTAGGAAAGTCTGTTTTCCAAACAGGCTGTCTTCAGTTCTGTGTCATTCATCCTGTCCCTGGTCTCCATTCTTCAGAGCCAATCTTATTGTGAGTGAGGAACAGAGTCAAAATTCAGAGCTTTTTTATTCATTGTATTATTAGATCCATTATTAATTTTTAACCAAAGATTGTAGAAAAGGTGTCTTTCTTCCTCTTCATCATAGTCCAAGAAATGAAATGTGTTTTCTCATCGTATTTCGTATTTCAGGTCCCCGCCAATTTCTTGAAGATTTCTTTGATAATTCTAGCATAGCAAATTCCCTTTTCTGAAGTTACATAATTTCTATTACATTCATTATGTATTTGGGATTCATTGTGTACTTTTGATATCTCACAGATTCCCAAGATCACCTTAACAAAGTTTGATCTAATTTTTCTGGCTGATGTATCTTCATTGTATCTGCTTGGCCTATAATGAGTAACATAATACAAGCTACTGCACCAGGGAAGGTAATATAGGTATAATGAGGTTCTATAATGTATCTAGCACCCCAAATTTCATTCATTCAACATTTCAACAGTCAACTTTCATGTGCATATTGAGGCATTCGAAGCACGTTTTCTGAGATGAATTTATGTACTTAATTGTTTGATCTCGTTTGATGATGGCTTTGGCCATTCCAGAAAAAGAGTTCCAAAATTGTGATGAACAGTGGACCAGGACCTGGTGTAGGTGCATACCTTCCCAAAGAGAGTACTTTGAAGGTGACTATAGTGATAATATTCAGCAATGAGGTATGTCACACTTTTTCTAGGCTGAATTTGCAAAACTTAATTGTCCAACCTCATATGTGCTGCTATTCTCTCAGATTACACAGTATATATAAAAATCAAGTATCATGTAAATTATGTAGCTCTGGACTACTGTCGAGGCAAGCCTACCAAACCTACTGAGACACTATCCTTAGACGTGAGCCTCAAGGAATAACTTCCTTAATCCTCAGGGGTGCTAGCAAATTCTTCAAAGTAGCCCAATTTCTAGCATCATGGAAGGAAAGAATAAGCAAAAGGCATATTTCTTGCTGTTATTTTAAATAAAATACTATAAAATCTGGGAGTAGGAAAATATTTATATAATTTTCTTGAAGTTTTCGTATTTTCCAATTAGCGTCATAAGGGAGAGAAATTAGAAGAAATATTGCAAAAATATTTTTTCCAAAGTAGCATTGATTGGTCATTAAAATAACTAACACAACTGATTAATGAAAAAATAAAACAGGAGTATCTTGTCCTTCCATTTCTGACAGAAGGATCATAGCCTCAGCTTCCATTGTCAGGTACAAACACCGTTGTGGAAAATACCCACAATTTTTTCCCCATCTCCAATCTAGATTCAGGTCTCCTACTCTGTGCCCCTCATCTACTCTATACTTCAAATATTGATTTGACTAAGAGCCACATAATAACTGCCTTTTTATGTCCCACATAGAGGAGATTAGACTAGATACTCTGGAGTCAGATTGTCTGGGTTTAATCCTTAATTTATCACGTTCAAGTTGTGTAATCTTGAAACATTTGCTTATCTTCTTTTGTCTCAGTTTCTTTATTTATAAAACAGTGAAAACTAAAGTACTGATAGGATTGTGACAATTCTTTGATGTATACAACATAACTGGTAAAAATGGCTGGCAAAAGGCTAGCAAGTGCTCGATAAACATTAGCTCTCTTTATTAGTCAGAGTTCTCCAGGAAGATCAAAAAAATGATGGGGGGAGTGTAGGTTCCAAAATCTTCAGGGTGAGTCAGCAAACTGGAGACCCAGGAATGTAAATGATATAGTTCCAAAGAGAAAGCCAGAAAGTTCAAGACAGGACTTTTCAATGAAAGTCCAAAGGCAGGGAATAGTGAGTGTCTTAGCTTGAAAGCATCAGGCAGGAAGAATTCTCTTTACTTTGGAGAAGGTCAGCCCTTTTGTTCTATTTAGGCCCTTAACTGGTTGGGAGAGGCTCACTCACACTGGGGAAGGCCATCTGCTTTACTCTGCCTGCTGATTTAAATGTTAATCGCATCTGGAAACATCCTTACAGAAGCACGCAGAGTCAAGTTTGATTGAGGCATTCTGTAGCCCAGTCAAACTGACACAAAAATTTAACTATACAATTATTACATGTATAACAATATGTATATTTATTAGTAATATTTAATCAGTAATATTATTGGTAATATTTTAAAACATATAACTATCATTTATTATCATATTATATGATAATGATTACCATACGAGCTAGTTAACTGGGCATTCAAGACCAGCTGATATGTGCTTAATTCATATTTGTTAATTATAAAAAATGTCCAATTCAAATACTAAGTCTTTTAGGTAGCAACATAATTAAACACTCACATTTTGGACCTGTTCTGCCTGCGTTAAAGTTCCATCTCTGTCTCTATTAGTTTTCTTTGGGTCTCAACTACCCTATATGTTATATATACATTGATAAAAATATAACTATTTCAGTAGGTTGCTGTGAATATTAAACCAGATAATACCTAAGCAATGACTAGTACCCAACAGGTTCTCAATAGTGTGTATAAGTACAAGCAGCATGATTTTTCTTATAATTTTTTAAATTGGGGACCTTTTTTCCATTCCAAAGGATAGTAGCTTTAAAATAGGCTAAAACTGTAGCTCTTTGGATGATACATTGCTGAGCATTCAATCTTAAAGTTTTAAAAATTTTCTTAACCTGAGATTTTGCAGTATTCAACAATATCATCATCATCATCATCTTCTTCATCTTCATCTTAAGTAGCTACCTAGCCTGCACTCTTTATTTGTTAAATGAATGAAATGCATGTATGAGAAGAAATGAATAATGTTTTCTATATCTGGTAAGAAAGAAAAATAATATACTCTACAGTGTACTCAGTATCTTGGTTTATATTTGTTTTAGTTTGTTTGGATCAGTAATACTTCATTAATTACCTAGCACTTATAAGAAAAAAAAGAAAAAATATTAGGTATATTCCAGGATTAAACTTAAAGATATATTAAAGCAAATGAAAGTAAACTGTCCTCACAGCAGGAGGATTAGTTTTGCCTTAGTTCATGTAAAGAAGAGAGATGGAGAATTAAATCACCACAAGACACACAATAGTTTAGGCACAATAAACTCAGCAAAATTGTGTCATTGTAGTCAATACCACATGTGAATTTTGGAGTAAATATACATTTTCAACAAAACAGTATTACCTAACATTTAATTTTGTTGATTTGAATTTTATTAGTTCCTTGTTTATAAGTTTTGTTTTTGAAACTGTAGAAGGGCTCATAAGCATAAAAATATATTTACTTCACAAGCATAAATTTTTAGTTAACATGATAATAAATACAATAATATTGGACTAGGAGTTCATGAGATTTGTTTTCTTTCATAAAGGAATCATGCAAACTTGCATAAGTACCATATGACCCAAGTACGTATTCAGTAGAACTCAACCTGAGAACAGCTTGTTAGTTGTGCAGATTTGGATATATGTGCCCTCAGAAGCATCACAGCAACAACACCAAAGCCCAATATATCAGAGTTAATCTGTGATGCAGGCATCAGTCCAGCTGGTACATTCTACTGCTCTGAGTGCTTCACTCTATTTTTAGTAGTAATTTATTTGGCATGCAGATTGAGATCTTTCATGGGAATAACAAAATGACTCACATCCTAAGCTGCCTGATTCTTTTAAGAGCCACCATGTGAGGATACACTATTGTGGACCTGAGACAGTTGCTAATTGCATATTTCCCTCCCTGCATCAACACTCATATGAACTCTCTTGAATAAATAGAGAATAACTTCTTTTCTTCCCTACCCCAACAACCAAGTCTCATAATTAGAATTTGCTACTTCTTTTAATACATTCAATTATCTGCTGATTCAAGCATCTTCAGGTCAAATGTGTTAGAAAACAGCTAATTATGCCCTTTCCCAGGGGTAAGAAAATCTTTAAATTTAATTAAAAGACCTTAACTCAACTCCTTCCCATTAGGGTCTACTTCCCAATGGATTTCCTATAGGGTGACTTAAAGGGCCAAGCTCATACTAAAATTAGTACTAGTTATTACTTGTTATTTCTTTTTCTTTAAAACAAAATTACATTTGGTTGAAGAATACTTTAATCATTAACTTTCAATCATGCTTCTGCATTCACTCTTAAAAACACAGATTAATTGAAAAAGCCTGCTCTCCAGTTTTAAAGTTGTTTACTTTCTATTTCTTATGCCAATAAGTACCTTAAATGCAGACTATCATTTCTGTGTCTCAGTATTCTCTTTGACATACTAATCAACACATAAGCAAAGGTGGCAGAAACAAATCTTAAGAGAGAAAAATGTTAAGCATCACATCTGAGCCATGCAGGATTCAAATATACAAGATGTTCTGACTTTTATGAGAGAAAGCTAAAAAATATTTTTCCATTTCCTCTTCCTAAATTGGAAAATTAGAATAGAGAGTGCTATCTTGGTTTGAAATCTTCTAGGAAAGCATGAAAGTCTACCCAAATCATGTGCTTTTTCTTTAGTTTTATGAATTTTAACTTCTTTTTTTGCTTAGAACAAACTTTTTTTTAATTAAAAATTGGACTTACACAAAAATAAAAATCCAGATGTTGAAGGAAGCAATCTGGAAAGAAGCAATTGTATAATATCCTTAGATGAATTCCTTCCTCTCATTCTTTCTCCTTTTCTCCTTACTCCTTTTCTCTTCATTCTTTTTCTTCCCTTACCTCCTTCTCTACTCCCTCTCATACTTCTTTCTTCTTTTTTCTTGTTTGGCTAAATACTTCTAGAAGACAGTTAATTACATGTGCCACATAATGATATCTCAGGATTCCTGTGGGGCTAACCCCAGATCCATTCTCATTTCTCTTGCTTATTTTAATCAGAGTCATTAGAGAGTAATTAATGATACTAATGGTTCTTACTGACTCAACAATCAGGTAATGGGGAGCCATTGGAGATTTTTGAAGAGAAATGGCATCAAGAAAGCAATCTTTTAGGAAAATTCATTTATCAATGATTGGCAGGCAGAACAGGATGGTGAGCTCATTAGTTGTTGAGATTATAGTTCTCAGGCAGAAGCTGTGGAGGGGCTTTGTTTGAATAGCCTAGTACATCGCTTATGGAAAGGACTTAATGTTGAGAGAAATTTAGGAAGAAGAATTAATGCTAGACAGGATATGGAAAATAAAGGATAGAGATTATTGTTAGCTTTCAAGCATGTATTACTAAGGAAGTTGGGAGTGTTATAAATGGACACTGATGAGGAGAACAAGATAGATGAAGAGGGTAATTTCAGTTTGGGGAATATCGCCACTCATGTTATGAAATTATTTCTAGGTTTGAATAACCAAATCAACTGGGGAGACTTGGAAAAAATTGGGGAAATTCCTGTGGTGTAGGATAAGCTTGCTGAGAAGGGATTGAAGTAATTAAAGGCATGAATCATCACCACCACGGGTAAATTACATGATCAGAAAGAAGAAACTACTCCACCACGTTGCTGGTCTTAACAAAAACACTTTACAAAAAATTTCTAAAAAACTTTGAAATCAGAAAGACAAGGACTTTGTTTCTCTATAAGCAAAAGTTTTGGCCTTCCATTAGTGGAAAATATTTGGAAAGAAGAGAGAAACCTAAGTTTAAGCTATCCTATAGCTTCTTTCCTAATCTGCAACAGCGCATCTGAGAAACAGATGGATCTCCAGGGCCAACCTGGGGACCCTTTATCAAATGTGGTTTGAATCAAGAGATTCCTTCACATTTTAAAATCCCTGGCTATGCTTTGTAGTAGTAGTCACTATAGATCATCACAATTTAAATTAGAAGAGACAAGACTTCATGTCATAAGAGTACAGTCTTTTGTAAAGAAAAACACTTGGTCCTATGGTGGTTACAAATGCCAGTGTTGCCCAGGTCACAAAGACAACTTTCAGGGGAGTTGCCCAGGACACAAAGACAACTTTCAGGGGAGTTGCCCAGGTCACAAAGACAACTTTCAGGGGAGTTGCCACCTAGGTGAAACAGAGGACCAACAGCAGCAAAGAAGAGGACAAATTGAAAACTAGCTGGTGACCTGGGATATT
>NW_003852445.1:12657012-12658469 GCF_000181295.1 Otolemur garnettii
AGAAAAATTAATTCAAGATGGATCAAAGACTTGATCCATTTTTATTAAGTGTAAGGCAAACAACCATAAGAATTCCAGAGGAAAGTGTGGGAAAAACGCTTTAATATATTGGTGTCAGCAAAGAATTTATGACAAAGATATCAGTTGTAATTACAACAATATAAAAAATAAGTAAATGAGGCTTGATTAAATGAAAAAGCTTCTGCATAGCTAAGGAAATAATCAACAAACCTAAGGGACAGCCTACAGAATGGGAGAAAATATTTGCGTTCTATGTATCTGATAAAGGGCTAACAAGCAGAATCTACCAAAATCAGCAGGAAAAAACAACTCCATTAAAAGGTGGGCAAAATACATCAGCAGAAGCTTTTCCAAAGAGGATAGACAAATGGCCAATAATCATTTGAAAAAATGTTTAACATCACTGATCATCAGGGAAATGCAAGGTAAAACCATATGAGATATTACCTTACCCCTATTAGATTGGCTTTTATTAAAAAGTCCAAAAGCAAAAGAGTCTAGCATGAATGTAGAGAGAAAGGAACATTTATACACTGTTGGGACTGTAAAGTAGTACAACCTCTATGGAACACAATATGAAGATTTCTCAAAGAACTAAAGTTAGATCTTCTGTTTGTCCCAGCAATCTCACTACTGAGTATATTCCCAAAGGAAAAGTCATTTTATTAAAAGGACACCTGCATTTGAATATTTCTTGTAGCACAATTTACAATTGCTAAGATGTGGAATCAACCCAAGTGCCCATCAATTCATAAATGGATTTACAAATTGTGGTATATGTATACCATGGAATACTACTCAGCCATAAAAAGACAAATTAATGACTTCTGCAACAATCTGGATGGAACTGGAGACCATTTTCATAAGTGAAGTATCTAAGAACAAAAAAGCAAACACCACACGCACTCACTATTAAGTTGGATCTAATCAGTGAACACACATATTTACAGTAAAACTCAGTGGAAATTAAGCCGGGGAAAGGCAGATGAGAAGATTGGCAAACACCTACTTAGGTACAGTGAACACTGTCTGTGTGATGAGCACACTTATAACCTGTTACAAGGCAATCCATGAACCAAAATCATTTGTATACCCATAATATTTTGAAATTAGTAATAATAATAAAAGAGAAATGTTTAATCAGAATTGTATTGACCAGTTTACGTAACCCATCCCTCAACTAGTGTTACTTAAAACACACTGCATAATCTCTTTTCGTGATCTAGTGGGGTGTTAGAAGAGGCTGGAACCAGGGAACAGTGATAGTTTCATTACTGCCCCCAAACATTTAGAACATTTTCTCATTTGTTAATCAAAGACTCCCAAGTTTTTCACCATATTTTTAGTCTACATTTCAAATTAATTTACTATCTAAGAGCTTTTGTAATTTGGCCTGACTTTATTAATTCTAATGTATTCAATTTATTTCAAAACCC
>NW_003852445.1:12659510-12660177 GCF_000181295.1 Otolemur garnettii
GAGTAGGAAAATAGTATGGGGAAAAGGAAGAGGCCAAACAAGGTTTCCGGCCTCAGCTTAATCTTCTGGGAGCAATAGGGTATAAATTGCACTTCACATCCGTCTTGCCTCCATTCAAGGTGAGTGAGTTTCCATACTCCAGGAGTCAATCATTTGCTGTTGGCCTCTCCCACAGTGGAAATTACTGGGTACTGCTGAATCTCTGCCTCTGCAGTCAAAGCTGTTCCAGTAGATCAAAGCCAACTCTGAAGACAGTTGCAGGTGGAAACCATTGGAAGTAAAGCACACACAAGCTGGGGGTTAGATTCACCAAATGTAGGAAAGGGATTATAGAGCAGTGGTTCTCAACCTGCCTAATGCAGTGGCCCTTTAATACAATTCCTATGGGTTGCAACCCACAGGTTGAGAACCACTGTTATAGAGCATCTGGATGGAGCAATGACAGGGTGTAATAGAATAAGGCATTCTTCCATTCTTCCCTGCTCTAGCAAGACTAATAAGTTCTCTGCAATTCTCTGAGAGTTACTCTGTCTGCCACTCAGAACATTATTTAACTTGTGCTTTTTAAGAATGTTCCTTGGTACCTGTAGGGAAAATTGAACCCTGATCTTTAGCATATGTCTTGCTTCCTGCTTGAGAGACCTGGAGAATCAGGAGAATGGCATGT
>NW_003852445.1:12660283-12661363 GCF_000181295.1 Otolemur garnettii
AATCAGTGATAATGTTGGATAAGCAGCTTTTATTTACTTTTCCTGTTTTATGATAATAAATACAGCCCCCAGGTTTGCTTGGGAGGGCTTCTCCCAGAGTTCTTCAGTCCCCCAAAACAGACTTCGGATCAAGCTTCTTCATTTGTCATGTCATCTGGTGACCCCAAACCCTTCAGGTATCTAGCCTACTAATTTGCACATAGAATAAAAGCATTTTTCCCCAAGTAATCTTGGATCTCTAGGAAGAATTTCAAAATAGTTTTTCTCCTTGAGATATTTCTAAATCTGGGAACCAAGCAAAGGTCAGGGAAGATCCTTACATACAGTATAAGCATCAGCTTCAGTAGGACCTTGTCCCCATTTTGCTCCTAATATGAACCTTATGCTATTCCTTAGAGTCCATAATGACTCCTAGGGTTCCAGAGTGTGAGATAACACATCCATCAATTCAAATATAAAATCATAGGAATGGTGACGAATTAGTCAGCTGACAGTAAAGTATCAAGTGACCATTGGTGGCTCCAAAATGTAGTTTCACAGTCTGGAACCCAATCAAAGGTGATCACTCCCCCAAGTAATACACTGGAAACTGGCTCAATAGGTACATTTTATAATGAAAGGCATTGTAGAAAATTGATGGTCAGCCATGTGTGGGGACAGTAGGCCTTTTTCTTCTTTCATTTCTTTACTTTTCATGGATGACAGCAATCTAAGACATTTACATGTAGAATGAAACCTGGTAAATTAATTAACTAAATCACAGATTTAGGACCAAAATGATATCCACTGATTTTTTTTAATCTAAATCCAAAATGAATGTATTGTATTTATGCATTTTTCTCTTACATCACTTTATCTTTTTGAAGGGGGGAGTGAAGCTTGAAGAAAAGTATGTTGCTTATATATAATCTTCCCTTTGCTATCAAGATTAAAATAACAACTTCATGTTTGTGATTTGTGACACAAAGTACTAATCAAGAAGTATCTTGATTGGCTAGATTGGCTAGAGCGCAAAAGAGTAGCACAGGAATAGCTCAGTCTGGACACTTACAGGCCAGCTCCTTTCAAGTTCCTTTATAA
>NW_003852445.1:12662009-12663697 GCF_000181295.1 Otolemur garnettii
AGATTTTCTGTGGACTGCTAATGCTGTGCAGTTTTTTAGTTGATATCGAGTCTGATTAAGCAGTAAAAGTTTCCAAAGTTGGCAGCAGGAAATCTCAAGGACCTGAGACCTAATGAAGGCGACTGTGACAAACAGCCTTAGGCAGGAAAAAAATAACCAAATGGCAAGTATTATTTTCTTATAAAAAAAGTATTAAGATACATCTCTAGCATCGATTGCCTATTTAAGATAAAATAGCAAAATACTTACTGTCATTTGTACAAGGGATTACTACTATATAGAAATACCTAGAAAATTAGTAGTCTATTAGAATACTATCATTAGGATCTCATTAGGGTCTTAATGCTATTCTAGGCATGATGTATTAGTTACTATTTTAATTAGTTGAATCTCATTGCTTTTAGGACTACTATATTTCTCACAGCAATGTCATGTATTCATTTATTTATTATCTATTAAAAAATCAGTGTGCACTCTATTTACACAGCATTCTCTGCTAACGTGTGTAAAGAAATAAGCATATGTGATCATTGACACGGGAATGATGTCAGGATGATACTGAACTTGTGTAGTTTTATGATTTGTCTCAGCACACAAATGTTTTGTGCTGTCAAGTAGTGATGAGTAAATGCTTATACAGGTGACCACAGAAAGCACCTGTGAGAAACACCTGTGCCCATTTGCACTATTTTGGCATGTCTTCTGCTCTACAAGTGATCATTGTGTGATTGTGTCCAGTCTTTGTCCACTTTGTCCTCATCTGTCTCCATGAGTCAGCAACTTCAGCTCTTTTTTATAAGTAAAAAAATAAATCCAAAACTTTTTTTAGTTTTCTTTTGTTTTATTAAAAATAATAGCATTCTTTTAAAGATTTTAAACTAGGCTAGAATACTTACTATGATTGTCATTGCTTAGGTTTGAGTTTTGTCCCAATCTGTTTTCTTTTCTGATAAACCCTATAATTGCAAATGCTTTTGTAGGACCTGAGGTTTCCAGGAACATGTTGCTCTGTGACAGTAAGAGCATGTTAACTTTTTAAAAAGTATTTCCATTAACACGATGCAAAAATCGCTCATACAACCACAAAGACTTTTACTCCCTTTCCAGGAAAATTAAAATTCATAATTTTTGCTTCTAGCTTTAAGTCAAGATCTCTGGATGATATCCATTCTCCTTTAGTTCTGTCACAAGTCCAACTGTGATGTATGGACTAGACTGGAAGGTTCAGTACCACTCCAGCCCACTATATGAGATGGTAGTGAAAGGGAGAGGAAAGAAGAAAATGAGTTAAAATTTCTAATTACATACAACACAGACCAAGAAAGAAATATGAGTTAGAGCAGTATTTCTCATTTCTGAAGCTAGTTTACATGCAATATTTGAGAGTCATGGTTTTCCTCTTTTATCACCAATGCTGTATTCCTGGGGGTATTTTTAGCCACCACTTATTTTGGTGGGATTCTCTGACCAAGCTGTTATCACTGAAGGATCTGAATGCTTAGTGGTATTCCTTGTACAGATTTGCTCTTGTCTTCCATTAAATTTTACCACTGGAGAGAGAATTATAGGGGATTCTATGGGTCCTATCCATTATCCTCCCTTGCCATTTTGTAGCAGTAAACCTATCTCCTATTGATAGCCAAGATAAGAGATAGAAACATTTCTTCATTAGGGACTAAAAATTACAA
>NW_003852445.1:12665801-12684366 GCF_000181295.1 Otolemur garnettii
AACTGATATTGCAAAAAACTCTGCCCTCAACACACATACACGTACACATTGCCTTCTTCCAATCCTTGAGGATTTCCCTGTAAGGAGGATATACTACCTTATAATGTGTTGTCTCAGTTAAGAATGTAAGCTCTGGCTTCAGGGACTCATAAATTATGGGCTATGAAATTCTTATCAAGTTGCTTAACCTGTGAACTTTAGTTTTCTTGTCTGTGTAATACAAAGATATATCTCTAATTAATGATGTTATTGTCAAGATTGAGTCAATAAATTGCTCAGCAAAGTCCTGGATATGAAAATTGCTCTAAAATTAGCTATTATTTTATTATTACTACTTGGAATATGTGTATGCTACCCTATAAACAGTAGAGTTTCGGTATGCATATTAGGATGGTGGGCTCATTTCCATTCTTCCTTCAGTCCTCTTTACTGTGATCTTGACTGTCTCACTTCCCATGATTCAGAATGACTATAGGCTTGGTTTTAAGTAAATGTCATGGTTATGAAGATAATAGAAGATCCATTCACTTATGCCATCAAATCATTACATTTATGTATGTATTCAACACTGCCTAATTCTGAATGAAGGTTAATGTTCATGGCAGAGAAAAGTCATTAGCGTATTTATGAACTTGAATTCCATTTAGCTTTATTGACAAAAATTTCCATGAAAGTATAAGTAATTTATATTAATATCAAAAATACCAGGCATATTTGTGATATGAGCTAAACAGAGAGGCATTTTCACTACCCAATCCATGCCTTCTGTTTCTTACTAAGAATTAGGAGGCATGCATATAGGAAAAAAGAGAATAAAGGTTTCTTTCTTGTTAATTTTTATTTCAAAATGTGTAGGGGGTACAAATATTTCTGATTACATGGATCACTTTTGTAATGCTAGAGTCATAGCTATAGACATGGCCATCACCCAAATAGTGTTCACTGTATACCTTTCCTCCCCTCCTCCTCGCTTGATTTCCACTGAGTTTTACTTTCCTCTGTGCACATGTATTGTTCATTGGTGAGTTCCAATTTAATAATGAGTACATGTGGTGCTTGAGAGATACTTAGAAGATTACACTCTATTTTTATCCAAATTATTGCAAAAGGTATTAATGAACCCTTTTTCTATGGCTGAGTAGTACTCCATGTTATATATGTATTTTATTGATCCACTTATGAATTCATGGACACTTGCTTTTATTCTGTATCTTTTCAATTTTGCTGCAGTAAACATTCATGTGCCGATTTTTATTTATTTATTTCTTTTTTGGGGGAGAGACTTTTGGGTAGATGCCCAGTAGTGGAATAGGTGGATCAAAGAGGAGATCTACTGTTACTTCTTTGAAGAATCTCTATATTGTTTTTCATAGAGGTCCTAAAGTGCAGTCCCATAAACAGTGTAGAATTTTTTCTTTCTCTCTGAACCCAAATGAACATCTATTTTTGGACTTTTTAATAAAAGCCATTCTAACTAGGGTAAGGTGATATTTCATTGTGGTTTTAATTTGCATTTCTCTGATTAGTGATATTGAGCATTTTTTATTTATTGGCCATTTATTTATCTTCTCTTGAAAGCTTCTGTTAATGTCTTTTGCCTGCTTTTTAAAAGGGTTGTTTTAATGATTTGCATGTGTTCTTTATAGATTCTGGTTATCATTAGATATTTATCTTGCAAATATTTTCTCCCATTCTGTAGGTTGTCTATTTTCTCTGTTTATTGTTTCCTCAGCCATACAGAGGCTTTTTAGTTTGAGTAAATCCTATGTATTTTTGTTGTTGCCATAATTGCCCTTGGGGTCTTAGTCATAAATTCTTTGCTGAGCCCAATATCTCGAAGAGTATTTCCAACATCGTCTACTAGAATTCTTATCGTTTTATGCCTTGCATTTAAGTCTTCCATCCACCTTGAATTAATATTTGTGATTGGTGAGAGATAGGAGTCTTGTTTCATTCTTCTGATTATGGCTATCCAATTTTCATAGTACAATTTATTGAAAAGGGCTTCTTTTCTCCAGCACACATTATTATTTCCTTTGTCAAAGATCAAGTGGCTATAGGTACATGGGTTTGTATTAGTGTTTAAATTTTTACATTGGTCTATGTTTCTATTTTTATACCAAAGCCAGTGAAATATAAGAAGTAATAAAAAATATTCCAGGAAAATAAAAGTGAATTTGTGTCCAAATTCTACAAGAAGATCTGGTATCTATGCTACAGAAATTATTTTATAACATAGAGAAGGAAGAAATTCTTCTCATCTCATTTTATGAAGCCAGTATCACCTTGATACCAAAGCCAGGAAAGGATACAACAAAAATGAAAACTAAAGACCAATATCCCCAATCTTTGATATAGATTCAAAATTTCTCAATAATATACTAGTATACTATATTCAGCACCATATTAAAAAAATAATAACAATCTATCATGACCAAGTGGGCTTTATCTCAGGGATGCAAGGATGGCTCAATATATGTAAATCTATAAATGTAATTCATCACATAAACAGAAGCAAAAATAAAGACCATATGACCACCTCAATAAATGCAGAAAAATGCAGCACCATTTAATGATAAAATTCCTCAACAAACTAGGCATAGAAAGTATCTTTAAATTATAAAAGCCATATATGATCAACCCATAGCCAACAAAATGCTGAATGGAGAAAAGTTGAAAGCATTTTCACTGAGGACTGGGACAAAACAAGTGTTCTACTGTCACTACTTCTACTCAACATAGCACTGGAAGTCCTAGCCAGAGCATAAGAAGGAAATAAAAAGTATTCAAATCAGGAAAGAGGAGGTCAAACTATCACTTTTTGCTAATGACATGATCTTATATCTAGAAAACCCACAACGACTCCACCAGGAGACTCCTTGAATTAATAAATTTGTAAATATACAAAATCAGTGTACATAAATAAGTAGCATTTCTCTATATCAATAACAGTCAAGTTGAGAGTCCAAAGACTCAATACTGGGCTCGGTGCCTGTGGCTCAAGTAGCTAAGGCACCAGCCACATACACCTGAGTTGGCGGGTTCAAATCCAGCCTGGGCCTGCCAAATAACAATGATGGCTGCAACCAAAAAATAGCCGGGCAGTTGTGGTGGGCACCTGTAGTCCCAGCTACTTGGGAGGCAGAGGCAGGAGACTCACTTGAGCCCAGGAGTTGGAGGTTGCTGTGAGCTGTGATGCCATGGCACTCTACCCAGCGTGACAGCTTAAGGCTCTGTCTCAAAAAACAAAACAAAACAAACACAAAGACTCAATACTATTCACAATGGTTACAAAATATATGTGTGTGTGTGTGTGTATATATATAAATAAAATACCTCACAATATACTTAACTAAAGAAGTAAAAGTTCTCTACAAGAAGTACTATGAAACACTGAGGAAAGAAATGGTAGAAGATACAAACAGATGAAAAACATCATGCCCATGAATTGGCAGAATCATCGTTGTTGAAATGTCCATACACAAAATGATTTACAGATTCAATGCAATCTCCATCACAACACCAGTGTCATACATCACAGGTCTAGAGAAAGTAATTCTATGCTACATTTGGAACCAGAAAAGAGATTGAATAGCCAAAGCGATCTTAAGCAAAAAGAATGAATCTGGAGGCATCACGTTATCTCAGTGTGGAGGAGACGTCAAACTATATATAGGTCACAACAAAAGTTTTGAGATAGACTGTGATTAGGTTCCTTATTTCACTTCCAAAAAACAGTCAACAGCCTCCTTTCTCATTCACCCGTGCAAGTTTCAACTTGCTTGGCTTATCAGTATTGCCAGGGGGGTTTCATTTGTTTCTGTCCACAGAGATTTAATGTTTCTTGATTTTTGACTACCTCAAAACTTTTGTAATTACCCATGTACTGTAAGGTTTATTACACATTGTACTTCATATGCTGTTTTCCAAAGTGTTTGTTTTTTTTTCAATTGCCAGCTGTTGGAGAGTACTAATAGTTCTTATGTGAAAATGGGTTCCATGGTCAATGAAGTTCAGGAAATACAGATTTTAACAAAGGTAAATGGAATTTCTTACTATAGGACCTCTCATAAGTTTCATCATATAATTATATATTACATATTTCCAAAAGAAGGTAGAGTAGTATTGTCTAGAAGAAAGATAATGTAAGTCACATGTATTTTTAAACATTTTCCAGAAGACCTACTAAACATGTAAAGAGATATATTTATTTTAATAATATATTTTCTTAACCCAATATATCCAAAATGTTATTATTTTAGCATATCAATATAAAATTATTGCCACATTTTACATTTTCCCCATAATTTATGTTCAGAATATAGTATGTAAACTTGCACATCTCAATTGAGATGACCCATATTTCAAGCACTTATAACATGCACAGTGAGTGCCTACATTTGACAATGCAAGACTGGGCTATGCTGTTATTTCTCAAACTTAGCTTTCCATGACTTAGTTTTTCGTGGGACATTTTGTGGGATTATATTTCATGAAATACATTTTGAAAAATACTTACTTAGGGTGGAGACTAATGGAAGGATTATCAGGAAAAAAAAAGAATGAGATGGAAAATGCTATCAAGGTATGAAATTTAGCTAACAGGAAGCATATGTTGTGCCTGTTGAGAATATCAACATTACACAGGTATCAACATTACACGTTGGCAGATGTACCTATATGGAGGGGCAAACTGACATTCAACTGGCTTGACCGATGAGCTGGTAGAAGCAAAATGAAACTGCAATCTTATGAAGAAATAGGGAGTAAGTGGTGCTTGGAGGAAGACCCCAGTAAACACCAGCACAACTTTGCCAGGGAGATCCTGGTGCTCCAACAGAAGGACCCTCAACCCCTCAGGCTGCAGGAGGGATAGTGATTACCTCAAAATCCAGTCATTTTCCTATTCAAAGGGAAACTAGAGAATAAAAGATTCAGCTTACAGAGCTCCTTATATATTCTGAGTCATTTATAGACACTTTAGGTGAAATACAATAGTTGAGGGCTGCTAAATAGGCATTTTGAGTTTTCAGTCTCAAACAAGGCTTGAGTTGAACTCATGTGTATTTTTTTCCACCTTGAAGAGATATAACCCCAGTTGTTTCCCTACCTCCTTATAATAGCTTGATGACTGCCTTGGCACTAAATTGTATCTCCTGGCATCAATAAATTCATTGTTTCCCTCCCCAAGTGCCTAGATTTCTCATAGAGCTTCAGGGCCAAAAAGAAGTCATGCACAAAGATTAAAATCGGCTTAAGCACTATGTGTTTTATGCTCAAACGGGAATTACAAGAGAACCTTTTTCAGAGACCAGTACAAAGCCTTTCTCTATTGAAAACAGGCTAATTTAGCAGGGCAAAAGAAAGCATAATCCTTTCATAGCATTTAATCAGGGGCGCCTTGAATTTAAACCTAAAGAGGAGAAGACAGTGGGGGCAAGGTAAGGAAAGATGTAATTTGTATAATTGTATTGCTGTGGATGGAAACACCAATACCACCAGATTTAATTATTCCTTTCATCTTGCCTTATTTCACTCTTGAAGATCAATATGCTTGTTCTCTTCTTAAGGAGCAACGATTTCTACAATCTAAACATAAATTTAATCATGTGCTGCCATCTCGGTGTTTATAGACTCTGTCAAAGACACAGCCTGTTATAATTATTTTCTCAATCATTTGCCACAAGAGAAACACTTCAGGCAACACTAAAACTTAACTTAATCACCAGAAACAATATCAGCTCAACAAATAGATCTTATTAGATGGCCATTTAAAAAAAAGAGCAAAGCTCATTTCCCAATACTTTAATTTTCTGCTAAATTTCAGATTGTATTTACATACAGATATTGAGCTATTGCCACATTTTATACGAACCATAAATGAAATAGCATCATGAAGATTGTTATTAAAACTGATGCCCAATGTAGCATATACAGATTTCTAAGTCACAAATCACTGGGGGTAGTTTGTTTCATTTCTCTCCAAAAAAGAAGTGTATGTTAATGCTAAAAGTGAGTACGGCCTATAGAAATGACTTAAAGTAAGTAAAATGAAATGTTTGGAGACATAACATTCATCAAAAACTGCAGTTCAGATGACTTCCAAAACTCTTGGATTCAAGAGATTTTGAGATGAAACTAATTTAAATTACAAAACAAATATAAAATTGTGAATGAAATCAATTTTCTAACTATGAGCACATGATTTATAAATGGGCACAATGTAGGGGTGTATGGCACACTTTTGGGGTGTGGGACATGACTATAAGAGGGATGCTACCTAACAAATTCAAATATTGTGACCTGGTTGTTTATACCCTCACATTAACCTGAAATTAAATAAATAAACAAATATATTTCTCTGAAGGAAATGTAATTTGCTTTAAGTTGTTTTAAGTACCAAAGTAGGATCTGATCATTTAGTTTTAAAAATATGAACTTACTATATACAAATACATGACAAAATAAAAAAAAAGTTCTGTCAATTTCTTTTCCAAGGAGTATTACTAAATAACTTTAGAAGAAGCCCTGATGAGGGGTGGTGCCTGTGGCTCAAAGGAGTAGGGTGCTGGCTCCATATACTGGAAGCAGTGGGTTCAAACCCGGCCCTGGCCAAAAACTGCAAAAAAAAAAAAAAAAAAAAAAAGCCCTAACGAGTGAACTTTATTTTTTTATGATTTATTTAGACTACTCTGCTTGTGTGTCCTGAGACTTTTTTCAGAGATGGTCCTAGTCTTTACACTACAGCAATGGTTCTCAACCTGTGGCTGCCCTACAGGAAAGAATGCTTCCCAGAGAGGCCAAGAACCTGCAGCCACAAGGCCACATGTGACCTTCTGGATCTTTGAGTGTGGCCTTTTGACCAAATCCAAATTTTACAGAACAGACACTTCTAATAAAGGGATTTTTTTCTGTGAGTTTAGATTTGGTTGAGAGGCCACAGTTGGGAATCTGTAAGGCCACCTGTGACCTTGAGGCTGGAGGTTCCCACTCCCACTCCATTTTATCTAATCACATCTTGACACAGTTAATCCATGAAGAAAGCTAAACACGTGAATCCTGATGGGAAGGCCCATGCTCTGAACCTTTCTCTATGTATTTCTTTATGTGCTTATTTATTTGTAATCTTTGAAATATCTTTTGTAATAAACTGTGAGTGTAAGTAAGCATTTCCCTGAGTTCTATGAACCATTCTACCAAATTAATTGAATCCAAAGAGGAGGTCATGGAAATCCCAATTAGAAGCCAGTCAATCAGATGTTAAGGATTTGCAACCAGAGGGAAGGAGAGAGTGGTCCGTGGGACAGAGCCCTACACCTGTGGGATCTGATGCTATCTCTGTGTAGGTAATATTGGAACTGACTTGGAGAACACCTAGCTGGTGTCCTCTGCAGAGCTGATTGCTTGCTTCCTGGTGGGGAGAAATCCCCCCCCCATATTTGGTCAGAGTGCTCTGCATTGATAATTGCTGTGGTTTGAGAGCAGAGGAAAAACATAATTTGAAAGATAAGTTTTTCAAACAATATCCTATCATAAATAGCATTCTATATTTTTCTTTCTTTGCTTAAAATTATGTTTCTGAAATTTATATTGATATATATTTATATGGTTAGCACCAGTGAATTAATTTTAACTGTTATGGAAGACTCTTTATACAAGTACAACACATTATTATTGTTTATCCTCAAGTTGATAGTTATTTCCAGATTTATTATTCTTTAATCAACTCGACTTAAACATATGGAAACATGCTATGGAATGTGATGAGACGTAGAATTGTTGAGAGTCTGGGAAGGGCATCTTTGACTTTACTAAGGCATCGAATTGCTTTCTGTTGTTTTCCCAATTTAAATTGTTATATGTAAGATTTCTAATTATTCCACATACTCACCAAAACTTGTTATTGTCAGGCTTTTAACAACTTTGCCAAAATGAAATTTTAGTCAATTTTTAAAATTTTCAATTACACTTTTCTGAATGCTGGTAAGCCCTCAGTAACATGAGTTTCAAATGTTTTCCAGTTAACCAGTTGTCTATATTTCTTGTTTATGTTGTCTTTCTACCCTCCTAATTTTAGCTCTGTTATTTATTTCTTCCCATTTTCTTTGCAGTTGTCTTTTTTTCCAGCTTCTTAAAGTGAATTCTTAACCCATTTTTTACAAGTCTTCCTTTATTTTTTCCTATCTTTAAATACACACTTGAAGGAGTGATGTTAGCAAGATGACTGAAGAAAGTTGGGTGGCATGTGCCCCCATGTCCTAAGGAAAAGGGACCAAAACAATGAATGAACAACTGTATTTTTAACTAGGGCAACTAAGGAGGTATGCTGGAAAGCCCCAGGGAAGATGCAAAATCTCTGTGTAAACAGAAGCCCAGGCTAGCCCCAAAGAAAGAGTGAGGCACCCTGCTTCTGCCATCTGTCTCCCTGCTATGATTGAACTGGAGCAAGGGATGACTTCTTGCAGGGAAAAGTAAACTGGAAAATGTTAGTGGTTCCTATAACTGCCTCAGACACCAGAAATCCTTGCTACAAAAAAAAGTTTCCCAGTTCTAACAAGCTCTGAATCCAGTTGGAGAGTTGCTGGGAATACACATGGCTGCATTGCCCCAGAGCAAAAGCCCACTTTGAACTTCCCACCCCTGTTGCTTAAGTGGCTACAGCATGCTGCCATGTGTAAAATAAACCCACTTCTAAGATTCATCCTGCCCTGGTGCCAGTAGCCACTGATTCTTTATATGCCTTTGTATGCCTTTATTCTTCTATGTTCTCATGAGTGTCTGCAGCACCATGACTACAGCTGCCTGATGCCTGGGCTTAGTAGAGCAACTAGGACCCCAGTATTTGAACCCAGGGGACACCACTTCCCAGGGAATAGGTAGATCTGGACAATGTGGAAGCTGCCCCACATTCATGCACATCTGCACCCAGCCCAATAGCCAAGGTAGCAAATGTCCTAATCCCTAGAGAGATTGCTGCATAACTCAGTGCCAGCCCACTGAGTCTATTTATACCTGTGCCTATGTTGATAGAGTGTGGTAGCAGCTCCACTCACCAGAAAGCCTGCTGCATAGCTGGCAGACAGGCCAGCCATACTCATGTATGCCTCTTAAAGAGCCTGTGCATAGTTATCCAGACAGCCATACCTAACCCTGGCCTGACAATCAATGCAGTGAGCACATCTCCCATAAAACCATGCCAACACTTTCACAAACTCTCACAGCATAGGCCACTGAAGCAGTAATAGACATTACTAATGAGGATTATAGCTGAATAAACTGCACAGAAACCACATAATTGAGTCTACCCAGAACCAAACCCAGTGCACCACATTCATTTGATGCCTTAGGACCTATTTATAGAAAAAATTCTCTCCCTACCATGGTTACTCAATAAAACAGAAAAAGTGGCTATTTTACTAGATGTGCAGACATCAAAGTAGGACCACAACACAAAAAAGCAAGGAAACAATAGTCATAAAGGAACCAATAATTTCCAGGTAACAGACACCAAGGAACAGTAAATTTACATAAATGCCCCATCATGAATTCAAAATAATAATCTTAAGGAAGTTCAGTAAGACATAGAGAATATAGGCAAACATTTTAATAAAATCAAACAATTCATAATCTAAATTAGAAATTCAACAAAGAGATATTACAAAAAGAACCAATTGAATTTTGAAACTAAAATATCCAATGAACAAGAACAAAATAAATAACAATTAAGAGTTACAAAAACAGACCAGATCAAGTATAGAAAGGCTTTCTTAACTTGAAAAAGAGGTCTTTTTAAATACCCTAGTTATAGGGAATAAAGGAAGCAAGAATAAAGAATAAAGACCCCCACAGGACTTTTATAAGACACTTTTAAGCAATCAAATATTTTAATAATAGACACGACAAAGGGAGAAGTGATGAATAAAGGCACAGAAAACATATTTAGAAGAATAATAATTAAAAACTCACCAAGCCTTAAGAGATGTGAACAAACAGATTTGGGAAGCTCGTAGATATTCAATTAGATTCCATCCAAAGAGATCCCATCCAAAGCACATTATAATCAAAATGTCCAAAATCAAAGACAGAGATCTCTTAAAGTTAAAAGTGAAAAAAGTCAAGTTACATATAGTATAAGGGAATACCCTGTAGACTATAAGCAGATTTCTCAGCAGAAACCTTTTAAGTCAGGAGAGAAGGTGATGATATATTCAAACTGCTTAAAGAAAAAAGAAAACAACAGCTTTGTTGTATATAGTATTTTTTATTATCATTCATCAAATAAGGAAATAAAAGACTGCCAGACAAGCAAAAGTTGAGGTAATCACTATTAGACTGGCTTTACAAGTCTAGAAATGCTTAAGGGAACACTACAACTGGATGTAAAAGGAAGACAATTACAAGTATAAAACTATATTTAAGTTTAAAACTAAATCCATAATCAAATTCAGAGACCTTTAGTCCTCTAGCATGAACGTTAAAAGTCAAAAATCATTAAAAGAACAATAGATACAACTTGTGTCTAAGGACCACACAATAGGTAAAATGTAAGTTACTATGACAAAAATATAAGTTTCAAGGAGGAAAATAAAATGTCCAGATTATTTTTATGCAACTAAAATTTTTATCAGCTTAATATAGGTTATTATAAGACTTTATGTTAGCCCCATAGTAACCACACAGAAAAAAAGTTGTAGGAGGAGAGATATAAACAAGAAAGGGAAAGAAAATGAAGCTTAGCATTACAAATACTCTGCCAAAACAAAGAGGTAAACAGTAAAAGAGAAAGATGAACAAAAGATTTACAAAACAATCAGAAAGCAATTAACAAAATGGCAGGAGTTAGTCTTTAAAGACCAGTAATAATCATGAGTGAAAATAAATTAAATTCTCTAATTAAAAGTTTAGAGTGGCTGAGTGGATTTTAAACAACAGACCTAACTACATGATGCTTATGGGAGAATCTTCTCTCCCTTAAAGACAAATACACTGAAGGTGTATTTGGTAGGTATAGAAAAAGATATCCCATGAAAATGGAAACCCAAAGTGAAACAGAATAGCTATACTCATATTAGATAAAATAAACTTTAAGTCAAAACTGTAAAAAGAGATAAAGTTCATTTTATAATGAAAAGGGATTAAAAATAATCCCTTTTATTATTTTAAAAATAATAAAAATATATCGATCATAAATATAAATGCACCTAACACTGGAGCACCCAAATAAAGGAAATATTACATCTGAAGGGAGAGGTAGACTGCAATATAGTAATACTAGGAGACTTCAGCACCCCTTTTTCAATAATGGAAAAGTAATCCAGATAGAAAATTAATGAAGAAGCATCAGACTGACATTGCACCAAATGGATCTAAAATTAAGAGGGAGATTTAAAAATTTTTCAAGACAAATAAGAATGGAAATATGTCAAGCCCTATAGAAAACAGCAAGAACAATTTTAAGAGGGAAATTTATAGCAATAAATACCTACATCAGAAAAGAATTATTTCTAATAATTAGCTGAATGCAACATCCTTATGAACTAAAACACAAGAGCAAACTAAAAGTTGACATAAGAAAGTAAATAATAAAGTTTAGGGAAGAAATCAATGACATGAAGTGTATACAAAATTCAAAAATCAATAAAATGAGTTTTTTGAGAAGAGATAAACTAAATTGACAAATATGTAGCTAGACCAAAAAAAAAATATAGACAAATAAATAAAAGAGGTGGAAAGGGATACATTATGGTCAATAACACAAGAATAACAAAAGATGATTAGAGACTGTTATGAGCAACCATACCACAATTGTTCAACTATTGTGAAAAATCATACACCCCAAATTTAATAACATAAAAGAAGTAGATAAAATTATGAGCACATACAACCAACTAAGGTTATGGAGAAATGCAAAATCTGAACAGATCAATAACAAGTGAAGAAACTGAAATGAACTAAAATGTTTTTCAGAAAAGATAAGCCTAGGAACTGATGGCTTCCATGCTGAATTCTACCTACCATTTAAGAGCTGATACCAATTGTCTTGAAAATATTCCAGAAAATTGAAGAAGAGGTAAAGCTTCTAAACTCATTTTATAAGGCCAGCACTACCCTGATTTCAAAATCAGACAAGGAAGATAAGGACATAACAATAAAAGAAAAATATTGGCCAATATCTTTGATGAACAGAGAGAGAAATTCTCAACAAGATAGCAGCAAACTGAATTTAAAAATACATTGAAAAAAAATTCACTATGATTAAGTAGGATTTATTTATCTCAGGGATAAAATTATGTTTCAATATATACAAATCAATAAATGTAATGCACCACATATTAAGAAAGATAAAAATCATGTGATTGTTTAAATAGATGCAGAAAAAGCATGTGATAAAATTCAACACTGCTTCATGATAAAAAATTTTAGCAAATTAGGTAAAAGGTATGCATCTCAACACAGCAAAGTTCATATATGACAAACCCACATCCAGCATCATACTAAATGGGGAAACGTTGAAAGATTTTTCCTCTACAATTAGGGCAAGGCAAGAATGCCCACTTTAACCATTTCTATTCAATGAAGTACTAGAATTCCTAACCAGAGAAATTAAGTAAGACAAAGAACATTAAAATTGGAAAAAAAAGGAAGTCAAATTGTCCCTGTTTGCCAATGACATGATCATACATGTAGAAAATCCTAGAGAGGTCACCAAAATACTGTTAGAACTAAGAAACAATTTGGTAAATTTCCAGGATACAGTATCTACAGAAAAACAGGAACATTTCTATATGTGAACTACATAAAAAAGAAACACAATCCATTTTCAATAGCTACAAAAAATAAAATAACCAAAAATAAACTGTAAAAGGGCGAAGAAAGACTGCCACACTGAAAACTGTCTAACATTTGTGAAAGAAATTGAAGAGAACACAAATGAGTGGAAAGATATCCCATGTTCATGGATTGGTATACCTAATATTGTTAAAATAGCCATACTACCCAAAGGGAACTACATATTTAATTCAATCCCTATCAAAATACCATGTAAAAAAACCTTTTTTTTTTTTTTTGAGACTGTCTCAAGCTGTCACCCTGGGTAGAATGCCATGGCAGCACAGCTCACAGCAACCTCAAACTCTCGGGCTTAAGTGATTCTCTTGCCTCAGCCTCCCAAGTAGGCTACAGGTGCCCACCACAATGCCCAGCTATTTTTTTGATTGTAATTGTCATTGTTGCTTGGCAGGCCCAGCTGGATTTGAACCTAGACAGCTCCAGTGTACATGGCTGGTGCCCTAGCTGCTGAGCTACAGGCACCGAGCCACCATGAAAATTCTTGACAGAAATAGGAAAAAAAGTCCTAAAGTTAACATGGAATTATAAAACCCCCACAAAACAAAGCATTCCTGAACAAAAGGACAAAGCTCAAGGCATCACAGTACCTGACTTCAAAATACATAACAAAACTGTAGTACAAAACAGTTAACTGTAGTAACTATAGGTACTGGCCAAAACAGACACACAGAGCAATAGAATAGGATCAGGAGTCCAGAATAAATTCTCATACCTACTGACAACTAATTTTTGACAAAGGTGACAATAACACAACTTGAGGAAAAAGCAGTCTCTTCAATAAATGTGAGTAGAAAAATTAGATATCTACATGCAGAAGAATAAGACTAGACCCTATGCTTATCACATAAAAAATTCAACTCAAAATGGATTAAAGCCCTAATTGTAGCACCTGAAACTATAAAACTATTATACTAGAAAAAATAAAGGAAATACTTTGACATTGGGCTAGGCAAGGATTTTTTCTATAAGACTTCAAGAAAGCAGGCAATAAAAACAAAAATAGACAAATGGTACATCAAAATAAAATGCTTTAGCACAGGAAAAAAAAAAAGACAACCTACAAAATGGGCAAAGGTATTTGCAAACTATACATCTGACAATGGAGAGGTTAACATCCAGATTTATAGGAGTTTAAATGACCCAACAGAAAAAAAAGAAATCCCACAAAATAACTCATTTAAAAAATGGGCAAAAATACCATAATGAAATTTCTAAAAAGAATATATACAGTGGATAACAGGTATATAAAAAATACTCAACTAATCACCAAGGAAATTGAAATAAACACCACAGTGAGATACCACTTTAGTCCAGTTAGAATAGAGTTATTACAAAAGAAAATAAAGGTTGGCAAGGCTGTGAAGAAAAGGAACCACACATCACTGGTGGGAATGTAAATTAGTACAGCCATTATGGAAACAGTATGGAGTTTCCTTGGAAAATTTAAAATAAAACTACCAAATGATCCAGCAATCCCATTACTTGATATATATTCAAAGAAAATGAAATCAGCATACTGGAGAAATTATCTGCAATTCCAAGTTTATTATAGTACTATTCACAGTAGACAAGAGAAGGAGTCAACCTAACTGTCCAATGAGGGATGAATTAGGATAGAGAAAAAGTGATACACACACATACACACACAATTGAATACTACTCAGCCATGATAAACTAAAATTCTGTCATATGTGACAACAGGTTTAAACCTAAAGGACATTATGCTAAGTAAAACAAGGCACAGAAAGATAAATACCCCAATATGTCACTCACATGTGGATTCTAAAAAATATGAAAGTTGATATTATAGAGGTAGAGAGTAGAATAGTAGTTACCAAAGATGGGGATGGGGTGGGAGAGGGAAGCATGGGAAAAGGTTGGTTAATGGGTACAAAGTTACAATTAGATAGAAGGAATAAGTTCTGGTGTTCTTTACACAGTAAGGTGACTATGGTTAAGAGTAAGATATTGTATATTATAACTGGAAGAGAGGCTTTTAAACTTTCTCAAAATAAAAATATACTAAATATATAAGGTGATGGATACTCTGATTTGATATTACATAACATATGCATATATTAACAAATCAGATTGTACTTCATAAATATGTACAATTATAATGTTTTGATTAAAAATAAATACGTATGCATTTAAGACCTTACTTTGGTTTGAAGATGGTTTTTCTGGAAGCAGTGATTCATCCAATGCAAAATTTAAACAGTGGGAATTTTATAAGTATTGGCTGAAGACTGTAACCATTTTTTTAAATCAAGGGAATCTTTTTAACCTCCTTAAAATCACATAACATGAGTGCCCAAGGTGCCTAGATGTTGGGGCAGGTTTTGTACACATACTGCCAATTTTATTGTGCCTAAGCTGCCATGCTCAGTAAC
This sequence comes from Otolemur garnettii, assembly GCF_000181295.1. Taxonomy (NCBI): domain Eukaryota; kingdom Metazoa; phylum Chordata; class Mammalia; order Primates; family Galagidae; genus Otolemur; species Otolemur garnettii. The sequence goes on from NW_003852445.1 coordinate 12,681,044, forward strand.
CATAACAAGTGCTTTTTGAGCCAATATGCTTCAGCGACACTCCTTTAAGGCTGTCTTATAAAGAAGTTAGTTCTGTTTAGTAAAGCCCTAGTCAACAGAACAACTTCTAGGAACATGACTCTGGGACTAGGGAGTTATCTTTAGATACTATTAGCTTAATCCTGTATCCTCTAATTATGCCTCTCAGTAGATGCTGCTATCCCTGGAGAGCAATCAGCAATCAAATATATTCAGCGGGAACCTCCTTTTTGTAGATGGGAAAGGCTGGAATGGTTTTAAAAAAATTTCTTCTTTAAAACAAATGACTTATTGGCAGGGAGTTGATGTGAGCTGATTCTCTGGGGAAGAAAACTAGTCTTTCCATAGACCAAACTTAGATTTTTTTTCTCTCAGAATTATGTTAAACCCTGAGGTTTATCAATAAGGCCATTGCTTACCACTCACTAATTTTCCAAGCAGGTTTTAGGCTTTTTTTATCCTCATCTTTTACCAATAGAAATTCTAAGGTCCCAGATTTTTGCACAATAGAAGTTACCAGTAGAAAAAGTCCCATGATCCCTTGCAGGTATGATAGCCATCTTAAAGAGGCTACCTTTGCAGATTCCTTTATCATTTAATTATTCCATTTAATTGGTTTCCATTATTATGGTTTTTTGGATTTCAAAGTATTTTAATCTTTGGAGTCCTTACCTATCATTGTGTTTCAGAATAAGAAAAAAATGCCTTCATTATGAAAAGAAAACCATTTCCTTCTCTTCCTCCTCCTCATTTGCTCTAAAGAATACAAATAAGGATAACTTATGGAATAAATCCATCTGCAGAACCTTTGTTATGTGGACACCACACATAATTTCTTAGGAAAAGTTTATGAATTAGAACTTTATGTAGAACTTCCTATATAAAGTGGGAAGTGTTTTGCTTTTTACTTTCTCTGTTCTGATATTTTTTAAAGAAATTATATGAATATAATTGATAAATAAAGTAGGAAATAGAGTCAACCACAGAAATTAGCTATTTTTTCCTCACTGAATGTTTTAATAGTCATCTTTTACTGCAAAAGCCACACATTTATTTTTTCCCACAGAAAGGCTGCAAATTGCAAAATTGATACATTTATGCTATTAATGAGGGTTGAATCCAATGATGTGCTTCATATATATAGTAATATCAGTATACTAACTTCATAGAAGGGAAATTATTGAGTCAATAATTTTTTCATTTATATCATGCACAATTACCATGAAAATTTCATGAGTAATTGAGATAAAGTACTTAATACAGAGTCCAGCAAATAGTAAGCACCCAGTAAATGTTAAGATATTACTAATAGGGCACCTATGCTTCTCGATGCTTACAGGCAAGGCAGGATTTAGGCACCTCAGGGCAGCTCTCAAACGAGGCAGGTGCTAGCTGTTGGGAGCCTGGGCCCTCTAGAGCAGGTGTACAGGACAATAGAAAAGGGATTTGAGGGGAGGTGTCATTACATTATTTCATTTTCCTTAAAAATGGTTTGACTGGACCCATTAATTAGGATATAAGTTTAGATGATAGATTACTTAGTGAAATGATGATTTTTTTTAATTTACCATAATTATAAAACAGTGAAATATTCAGAATATTACATGGTTGCAGATCCTGTTTCATTCTTTTACATGTGGTTATCCAGCTTTTCCATTAACACTTAATGAATAGGGAATCTTTTCTTCAGTGTATGTTTCTGTCTGCTTTGTCAAAGATCAGATGGGAATATGAGGATGATTTCATCTTGGGTTCTTTGTTTAGATCCATAGGTCTAGGTCTCTATTTTTGTGTCAGTACCATGCTGTTCTGGTTATTACAGCCTTGTAGTATAGTTTGAAGTTTTGTAAAGTGCTGTTTCCCAGTTTTTTCCTTTTTGTTTTTTTATTGTTTCGGGTTAAATTGAGGGAACAAAATATGAGGTTACAATATTTGCATTTTTAGGTAGAGACTTTCATCCAGTTTTTTCTTATTTTGTAGGTTTGCATCAGCTATTGGGGATCTTTTCTAGATCTGCAAAATATGATATTGGGATTTTAATGGGGATTTCACTGAATCTATAAATCACTGGTAATACAGCCATTTGAACAATGTTGATTCTGTCTATACATGAGTGTGATATGTTTTTCCATTTGTCGAAGTCCTCTGCGATTTCTTTCCTCAATGTTTCATAGTTCTTCCTGTAGAGATATTTCATCTTCTTAGTTAAATATATTCCTAGGTATTTTATTTTCTTTGTTGCTACTATGAAAGATATTTATTCTTTGATTGGATCCTCAACTTGACTGTTGTTGGCATTTATGAAAGCTACTGATTTGTATATATTGGTTTTGTAACATGAGACTTTGCTGAATTTACTTATCAATTACAGGTGTCTCTTGGTTTAATCTTTGGGATTTTCAAATTTAAGATCCATCTTTAGCAAAAAGTAATAGTTTGACCTCTTCTTTCCTCATTTAAATCCCTTTAATTTTTTTTTCTTGCCTTAATGTTCAGGCTAGGACTTCTAGCATTATGTTGAATAAAAGTGGTGAAAGTGGGCAACCTTGTCTGGTTCCAGTTCTAAGCAGGAATGCTTTCCGTTTTTCTCCATTCAGTATGATGTTGGCTCTATAGCCTTTATAATTTCGAGGTATGTGTCATCTACACTGATTTTGTTAAGCATTCTTTTGTTTGTTTGTCTAGCAGGCTCTGGCTGGGTTCAAACCCACCAGCCCTGGGACATGAACCTGGTGTGCTAACCATTGAGCTATAGGCACTCAGCCTTGTTAAGCATTCTTATCATGATAGGGTACTGAATTTTGTCAAATGCCTTTTCTATGTTGATTCAAAGGATCATGTGGTTTTTGTTGTTACATCTATTTATGAGGTGAATTACATTTATAGGTTGCATATGTTGAACCAACCTTGCATTGCTAAAATGAAGTCCACTTGGTCATAATGAATTATTCTTTTTGATCTACAGCTTAATTTTATTTGCTAAGGTTAAATTAAGGATTTTTACATCTATATTGATAAGGGATATTGGTCTGTAGTTTTCTTTTTTAGTTGTGTTCTTTCTGGCCTTTGGTATAAAGATGACCAGCTTCATAGGACAAGTTGGGGAAGATTCCTTCCTTTTCAATGTTTTGGAATAATTTCTGCAGTATGAGTACAAGTTCTTCTCTCTCTTTGGTAAAATTTGTGAGTAAAACCATTTGGTACAGGGATTTTTTTAGGTAAAAGACTTTTTATTGCTCCTTCAATTTTGGTGCTTGATATTAGTCTGTTCAGGAGTCCTATTTCTTTCTTTCTTTTTTTTTTTT
>NW_003852445.1:12684725-12691086 GCF_000181295.1 Otolemur garnettii
ATACTTTTTCCTCCATTCTTGTGATACTTTGCTCAGAAGAACATTCTCCAGCTCCATCCATGTGAACATGAAGGACGTAAAGTCTCCATCTTTCTCTAATTGAGCCTATGAAGTTTGTATCTTTCCACAATTTGTCCATTTTCTCCATATTTTCGAGTTTATGAACCTAGAAATTTTTATAGTGTTCTGAGATGATGTTTAGTATTTTCATGATATCAGTTGTAACTTCTCTTTTTACATTTTTAATTGAGTTTAGTACCCATCTTTCTATTTTTGTTTCTAGTTAATCTGTCAAGAGCCTTGTCCTTTTTGTTTATCTTTGCAAAGAACCAAATTTTTGCCTCAAAGTTCTGAGTAGTTCTTTTGTTCTCAATTTCATTTAGTTTTGTTCTGATCTTGGTGTTTCTTTTTTTTCTCCTGTGTTTCAGAATGATTTGCACTTTCTTCTCCAGTTCTTTGAGATGATTCATTAGATTGTTGATTTGTGATTCGTCTGCTTTTTGGATGTGGGTTTTGAAGGCTATGAGGTTTTATTGAAGGACAGATTTTTCTGTTTCTCACAGATTTTGATATCTAGTGCTCTCATTTTCATTTAGTTCTAAGAACTTTGTGATTTCCCTCTTTTATCTCCTTATTAACCTGTCATTCTGCAATGGGTCATTTAGTTTCCATGACTTAGTGCACGGATGAGTGTTTCTGATTGAACTGATTTCTAGTTTTATTCCATTGTGGTCTGAGAGGGTACATAGTATAATTTCTAATTGTTTTTAGTTTGTTGAGACATGTTTTGTGGCTTAGGATGTGATCAATCTTAGAGAATATTCTATGAGCTTATAAAAAGCTTATATTCAATTGTTTTGAGATAGAATGTCCTGTAAATGTCTGTTAGAGCCATTTGTTCTAGAGTTCAGTTTAGATCCATGGTTTCTTTCTTTATTTTCTGTTTGGAGGATCTGTCCAATTTGGACAGTGGTGTGTTGAAGTCCCTAGCAAATATGGTGCTGCTGTTTATTATTATGTTTAGTTTGAGCAAAATTTGCTTTAAGAATCCAGGTGCTCCTGTATCAGATGCATAAATATTTAGGATTGTTAGGTCTCTTGTTGAGTTATTCCTTTTATCTTTATACACTGACCATCTTTGTCTTTCTTTACTTTTGCTGATTTGACATTTATGTTATGATATGAGATATGAGAATGGCTATAGCAGCTTTCTTCTGATTTCTGTTTACATCGAATATTGTTTTCTAATCTTTTACCCTGAGACTGGATGTATCTTTAGGGGTTAGATGCATTTTTTGAAGATAGCAGATGCTTGGCTGGTGTCTTTTAATCCATTCATCTAGCCTATGTCTCCTCAGTGGGGAGTTCATCCATTCACATTTATTGAAAGTATTAATACATATGGTATTTCTGTTCATCTTGTGGAGTAGATCCTTATTACTTTGTTTTGCCTCTTGAGCCATAGTGGTGCTTGGGTTCTGAACTTTAGCTTTTGGATCGTTTAACACTGATGGATTTCTATTGTGCTGATCCATGTGTGATGCAGTTCTGAGGACTTCCTACAGGGCACATCTGGTCTTGCTGATTCCTCCAGCAGTTGATAGTCTGAGAAAGTCTTTATTTCTCCCTTGTATACAAAACTTGTTTTTTTGGAGTACATAAATTTAGGCCAGTAATTATTCTGTTGTAGAAGGCTGGGAATGGGTCCCCATTCCTTTCCTGCTTGTGGGGTTTCAGTTGAGAAGTATGCAATTAGTTTAATTGATTTTTCTTTGCAATGAAACCTGCCATTTTCACTTTACTGCTCATAGGAAGGGCACTTTCATGTTTATTTTAGCCATCCTATATATGTTGTGGTGATTTGCTCTTAATGATGAATTTCCCAGAAATGCTTTGTGCTTCTTCTATCTGATAATCTAGATTTCTAGAAAGGCCAGGGAAATTTTCTCAGTTCCCTCAAATGAAGTATTCAACCCTTGAGTTTTTTCTTCTTTGTTTCTAGGTATGTCTATGAGTCTTATGTTTGGCCTTTTTACATAGTCCCACATTTCTTATAGGCTCTGTTCATTCTTTTTATTTCTATTCTTTCTTTTTGACTAACTCATTTAGCACTATAGTATTATCCTCAAGTTCTGAGATTTTTTATTTTGCCTGATCAAACCTATTCTTAAGGCTTTCTACATTGTTTTGTAATTCATTGAATGAGGTTTTTCATTTCTAGAAGTTCTGTTTATTTTTATGTTAATACTTCAGTTTCTTTAGATAAATTTTCATTTATTTCCTGCATTGCCTTTGTGGTTTCTTTATGTTGTATTTCCATTTTCTCTTGTATTTCCATGAGCTTATTTACAACCCATATTCAAAATTCTCCATCTGACATTTTAATTTTTTTCCTTAGGTTGGAATTCATTGATAAAGAATTATTGTTTTCTTTCGGGGTGATTTTTCACTTTCAGTTTTCATATTTCCATAAGTTTTTTTTTTTTTTTTTTTGCTGGTTTCTTCTTATCTGGTCTCTTATTCAAGAGCCAAGTGTGTTAGGGCTGTTTTATAGGCTGTCTCTAAGACCCTGAAGTTTTGTCCCTGCCTGTGTCAGAAGAGTGCCTGAGTTACCTTTGTGTTTCTATAACATTTAATGAACCTCTCAGTTTATTTCTGATCTGCTATCTTCTCTTCCTCTTGACAATGTATAGTGAGTAAGGTCCCCTGGCTTACTCTTGATAAGGGTAGGTGATACTGTGTAACTGTGAATCAGACACACTCTATTTGCTTGAGTTGGAAAATGCTTTGGTGGGCTATATCATTGTTCTCCCTGTCTTTGGTTGATGTTTATTGGAGTTAGCTCACTGCCAAGACGTTCTTTTGTGTCTATGGTAGACTCTGGTCCCCCAGGAGAAGCCCTTGAGTTCCCCCAAGCTTTAGGACACCCTGTATCTCCTCAGGGGTTGCTTGATCTCCACCACCACCAAAGTGGGGGAAGGGCAAGCCAGTTTGTGGCTAGGTTGTGGGAGACTTAAAGGTTTTACAAAGCTTCACCAGGGCTCAGATGTTGCTTTTCTGGCCACTAGTGGAAGCCAGTAGTAGGAGGGTCAGGCTAGAGCTCTCCACACAGGATAGGGCAAACTGCCTATATGCTAAGGCACAGGGCTGGGTTTTTTTCTGCCCTTATGCAGTAGCACAGTTTTCTGTGGCAAAGCATGGGTGGTCCTCCAAATGGCATTTTCAACCCCCATATACCCTGTAATGATGTAAGGAGCATGAAAACTGACCTCTCCGTCAGTAGGTGATGCTTACTGGAAGGAATAAGCTGCTATCAATGTTGATTTTAGGTCCTGTGACCAGCTCTTATTCCTCAGGAGGAGTACTCAAATGCCCCATGTGGTGGTTGGGACCCTGGAGCTTCCAGAAGAGTCCTTAATCTCTGCTGCAGCAGATGTATGTGAGGGGAGTATGTCTGGGTAAGACTGTTTTGGGTGGGCTTACCCTCAGACTCCATAGAATCTGGAAAGTTAGCTGTTTTGGCTGAGGTCTCAGGTATGCTCCCAGTTTTGGGGCAGAACTCTTCTAGAGAAAGGCTGAAATGGCCCCACTCAACCAGGACATCTGTTTGTGGAGGCAGGTGCCTCTAAAGTTTGCAAACTGATAGTCTGCAGTGAGTCTCGGTCTGAGGTTATTTCTGGCACCAGAGGGAGTAGGGCTCTCTACGCTCCACTCAGAGTGCACTGAGGCTTACTCACAGGGCTTCACAGGTCAGGACATGCTGCACCCCAGCATGATGTCCTATGAGCTGGAACTGGTACGGAGCAGGAGACAAAGTCCCTGAGCAAGGTTTCTGGTTAAGATATAGTGCCATATAGGTGAAAAGTGGATCTGACCAACATGGAGAGGAGGGACAGAGCCAAGTAGGAAGAAGGCAGTTGGGGCTGTAGGAACCTCCTGCAAATTTCAGGTTAGATGAGCTAAGGTTATCTCTGGTGGGTGAGGGAGTATGGGGCTTTCCATGTCTCACTCCAAGGCAGATAAGGTTGCCTCTCAGGGCTTCAGAGGGTGGGACACACTGTACCCCAGCATTATTTCCTCTAAGCAAGACTGGGGTGAAGCTGGAAGCAAAGCCTCCTTGCACAGCCCCTCAGCCCAGAATGGCTGGCTGAAATGACCAAGAGTGCAGGGTCAGGTTCAGGCAGGCTGGAAGCCACTGGTACCTGGAGGGCAGACTCAGGTTGTGCAAGTGGGAGGCTGCCTTTCAGGTACAAAGGTACTGTGGATACTTGGCCAGACAGGTAGAAGTCTTAGCTCTCCATGACCTACCAGAACCTGCCAAAGCAGTTGCTTGTATCCTTTTGGAACTAAGAGATTTCTTGATGCCATTTAATTTCTGTGTTTAGGGCTCACTGTAATCTAGGGGCCAAGTGCCTAGGTTAGAGTTCAGGATATGGCTCAGGAAAGCCATGAGTCAGTCTGCTCCTCCCCTAGCCAGCATAGTCTTCTCCCAAGAGTTACACCAGAGAGTTCAGAATGGCTTCAGCTGTTGTCTGATCCCCATGACACCTGTTGTCTAGTGTGATGTTTCTGCACAGACTTAAAGCAGGACCCTGACTGTGCATGTAGTAGGTCTGTGGGGGTGCTAGGAGCCATCCTGCAGCAGTTCAGTCCACTCTGTGCTGGCTGGGCCCACACAGTGCTCCTGTGCTCTAATCTCTCCTGTGTTCCCCTCACACTATCTATCTATCTATCTATGAATGACAGAGTCTCACTTTGTCACACTCAGTAGCATTCCATGGTGTCATAACTCACAGCAACCTTAAACTATTGGGCTCAAGGGATCCTGTTGCTTCAGCCTCCCAAGTAGCTGGAACTGCAGGCATCTGCCACAGTGCCCTGCTATTTAATTAACTAATTTATTTATTTATTTATTTTTGCAGTTTTTGGCTGGAGTCAGGTTTGTACCCATCACCTCCAGTCTATGGGGCCAGTGCCCTACTCCACAGGCATAGCCACAGGCATTGCCCTCTGCTATTTTATTTTTTTTAGAGACAGGGTCTTGCTGTGCCTCAGGCTGGTCTTGAACTGGTGAGCTCAGGCAATCCACCCACGTTGGCCTTCCAGAGTGCTATGATTACAGGCCTGAGCCACTGCACACGGCCCCCCTCACACTCTCTAATCTTGTCACCCCTTTACCTTCTTTTTCCACACTGAATGTCCTGCACCCCTTCTTTGGGATTTCACAGTGCTGCTTCAGAATGATCCCATGAAGGCAGCTGCCTGCAACTTTTACTTCTTTACTCCTGAGAGGCATGCTGGGAGGCTGCCTCTAGCAAGCCATCTTCCTCTCCCTCACCCAGATGATTATTTTTTTTCCATATGATACAACTGGTATGACTGAATTTATCATTTTCAGTTGATTTCCAAGTCTTAGACAATTTTATGTAAGCATTTAAGGCTAAAGAAGTATAGGCCTATTGCTTCAGAGTATTCATTAATATTTATTACTGAATTCAGGACATTAAACTACCTTCTCTGATGCGAAAGCCATTAGACTAGAAACTGGCTTATAATCTCTGTATTAGGCATCCATGCCTTTGGCATTAGAGCTGATGTATTGACTCTGCTATGTTGCTCATGCCAAGTCAGGGCCTTCACAAATCCCACTTTTTAATTGCGTTTTCCCCCATTGGTAACAAACAACTCTCCATCTCTGTGTTAGGATAAATGCTTCTTCCCTGCTGAGTGCTTAAAGGTTCAACATTCAAGAATGAAGGCAGATTTATTCTGGCTTTTTACTTTCACATATTGGATTGCTTTCTTAGTATTTATTGAGCATTCAGAATGTGAAAAGATCTGGAAACCAAGACACCTTGTTTCCTGTCCCTGGAGCTAATCATGAAAGGAAAAGAAGCCATTGGAATTAATTAGCTATTTATGTTTAAAGGAAAGAGAGCTGTGTGCCTTTCTTTTTTCAGGAAAAAAGTCAAAGTATTTAACCTCCTTACCCACCTAATATCCATTTTGAAGTTCTACAGTTACCCTGTGGTGAACCTAGCTTGAGGCCATGCATCTTTCTGGTTGCTTTGCCATGATGGGCATAAAATATGTCCATTGTCCTAGCTACTTTTAGAGAACATAAGCAAATGTCTGAACCCAGATCCCATTTATGGTCCTGACTATCAAACTGCCTCTGTGACTAAGCTTTTCAAAACATTTTGTGAACAGTTACTATTTCTAATAATCTTGATGCTTGTCAGTAAACAATGATGAAAATGGAAAGACAAAAGATTGCCAGAAGGAAAAAGGAGACTGAGGAGGAGGGAAGAGGTGTTTACCTGGGTGGGAGGAAGACCTGAACTGCACTGATTAGTCTTCC
>NW_003852445.1:12691192-12697583 GCF_000181295.1 Otolemur garnettii
TATATAACTCCAACTTGTTTATGTAACCTGTTATATAACCCCAAACTGTCAATCACCCGAAGGCGGGAAACTGCAACCAGTCCCATCCAGGAGAGAGGCACACCAAACTAATGAGCATGTAAAAAATTGCGTGTATTAAGACTTCGAGTTCTTCTCCACTCACTGAGAGTGACCTGTCTTTCCCTCTGAAACATACTTTCATTCTACAATAAATGCTGAGTGTGTGAGATTGCTTTGTATTTGTGATCACTGCATCATCAGCTCGACTTGGTACCAGTATTCATTCCAGACACTGGAAACTGATGACTAGGGACTACTAAGAAAAACTTAACATCTGCCTCTCTCAACTTTCCAACATAGCCAACAGGACAAAGTCACTGCTTCATTTATCAGCTCCCTCTCCTTTTAAAATCTTTGAGTGGACAACCAATTACATTTTGACCTCTGTTCTCCTCTTCCTCAGAAACTACTCTTGCCTGAGACACTAATGACTCTTTTCCATTATATCCAAGAGATTCTGCTCAGTTGACCTCTTGGCAATGTTTACTATAGTTAACCCCTGGTCCTAGTTGGCATAGTTTTCTCCTATATCCTAGAACACAGACCTCTTCTAGTTTTCCTCCTACCTCTCTGGTAATAGTTTCCCAGCCTTCATGTTATCTCTCCTTTGGCCTGTCCCTTAAATATTGATATTTTTCAAAGCTCTGACTCGGCCGTTTCCTATGTTTTCCTGGAAGTATGTGTAGTAAGCACATCTTCTTCTGAGGCTCCAATTGTCATTTATATGGTAATGACTTCAAAATTTATGTCTTCACTCTTGACTTCTCTCATACACATCAAAAACATATTCAAGTGCCTACTAGACATCTCTTTTTAAATATAATCTCAAATTTTACATTGTAAGATGAGGTCACTTTCTAGATCAGGTCACACACACACTCTATCCTTAGCTACTTTTGTATTTGTTACTTAGTGAAACGACAACCCCAACCATCTGGTAGCAAAGAAGAAATTAGAAATATATTTTCTTACTTTTCTCTCCCAGTCTCTCTGCTCCCATTAAAGTAATCAAAAAGTCTTGTGCCTCTGCCTTTTGAATCCATTCACGTTTCTCCACCCACATTGAAACTATTCAAGACCAGATCTCTTGAATATCACTATCTGTATTCTTTCCTCCCCTCTCTAGATTTATATTATTGCAGAACAGTTTTTATAAAATTAAACTGTAATAACTTCTCAGCTTAAAACCCATCATCTGTATCCTATGATTCTCTGGATAGAGTTCAAACTCCTTAATGTAAACCTTAAGGCTCAGAATAATTGGCCTTATCTCTCCAGCCTCCTCTCTTTCTATTCTCCACACTGTGTTTTCTGCTCATTTGTACCTTACTTCCACGCCAAGCTGAAATTTCACACGATGGGGATGTTCTTCACAGTCCACTGCCCCATTCCTGTGTACTTGGAGGTCACCATCTTATCCTTTACTGACCCCACAATTTGAGTTTTAAAACTCTTCTGGATGCCAGAACACGGTGTGCTTCTTGTCATCCCCTCAGTTATCAACTTCCTGGGGACTGGAGGGGTCACTGTATTATTCCCTGGCCAAAGGCTCTTGTGGATATTAGAAGTCCTATACTTCATTTATCTCTGTAAACCCAGAACATTATACAATGCCTGACACACAGGAGCTTTTCTAAATAAATGACTCTCAATTTTACATCGTAGCCCTGGTCTATTTCCTGTAATTTAGCTGCCTGCTGAGCATTTCTAATTGTTTCTAGCTAGTACCCTGGTTTCAGTGTGCCCAAAGCTGAACTCAAGTTGCTCTAGCGTCCAGATTTTCTTTTCTTTCCATGCAACATTACTATTCTAATCTCTTGGGCTCCAACCCTGGTGTCATCTCTGACTATTCTCTTTCCTTTGTCAGCCACATCCAATGAGTTGTCAAGACTGTAGATCCTACTTTTATAAAGTCTATCTAATCTTTCTCCTCTTTTACTATTTCTGCCACCACAGTATTAATGGAAAAGATTTGTTACATTTTGACTAGATGACTAAAATCATTAGTCTTGTGGGTTTCAGTCTTATTCTCCCTTCAGTATATGCCATTATTGGATTAATTTCTGAAAAGTATAGTTCAAATTATTTCACTTATTAAAAATCTTCGGACTCTGTATTCTCTATTTAGTTAAAAACTAAATACTTAGACTAACATTTAAGAGCTTCATGAATATGGCCCCTTTCTGTTCATGCTTATTTTTACTGTTTTACTGTACAAATGAGATACTTCAGTTGGACCACAGTGTTCTACACTTTCCCTCTTTGACACTTGTTTTTCATCTCCCTAATTACAGAATGTCCCTCTTTCCAATCTCTTTCTTCATATGTCACAATCTTCCCCATGTGTCAGGGTTCATCAAGGAGGCCACCTCTACTATAAAGCCTTTCCTGATTTTGCTTGATGAATTATAATCTCTCTTGCTTTTAACTCCCCAGACCTATTTTTTTCCCTTATAAGGTAGTCATCAGTACCATATCTGTGCCTGCCCTTGGCCATAATCTCATAACTCTAACGTTCTGTTTCTCTTTCTATAAATTCACCAAAGTTAGGGATGTTGGCTTGCTTACTTTTTGTTATCAACACATTCCAGCATCAATCTTAACTTCCCTTATATATGGATACAACAACCCACACACGCACACACACACACACACATAAAATAAAGCCCAAGAACTCATGCACTCATTGTCTGGTGTAATGAAAAAGGAGTAGAGAAACAACCATTGTTCTATTCTTTTCTTTGCATATATTCCCAGGAAATGTACACTGGTACACTAATCATGGCTATACTTTTATATTCCCATGGTTTCTAAGATACAGCTCATTCCTTTGGCTCATAATCCTTTTTAAAAATAATTAAGACTAGTGACACTGCTATATACAGATTCCTTGCTCTCTTGCATATTTGGGAGACTCCCTTTATGTAACTATAGGAATCACCCGCACCTTTGTGTTTTCCAAGGAAGTCAGATAGACCTTGCCAACTCTCAGGCAACTTAAGGTAGCTCTGCCCTTTCCAGGTAAGATTCATGTTCACATTCCCAGATTAAGTGTCCAGCCCCTCTGGGACTTGAGAATGAAAGGAGGTTGTTCCTGTTGTTCTTAGTCTGAACAAAAGGAACTTCATGCCTGACTTGTTCCCCAGGGAGAACAAATCCAGCCATGTTTACCCTCACCAGGGCAAATTTGCAAGCTGAAAAGGCCCGGGCATATTCATCCCTTTCCTGTTTAGAGCAGTGGGAAGCCCAGCTGGGGTGGTTACCAGGTTCATAAAGAAGCAGGCGAAATTTTGGCAAGTCACTGGGAGACCTAGCAACAAAACTGACTTTCCTCACCCCCTTCCCCATCCATTTGAAATGCAGGGTGCCTTGAAGCAGCATGAAATCCCTGGGAACTTCTTGTGCCTTTTCAACAAATCAGCTCCATGAAGGGAGATGACTCAGACTTCTTTGCCGCCAAAAGCCAGAGCCAACTCTGGCTACCAGCAGTCTTGGCTTCACAAAAGAACAATTTACCCCAGGTCCCCTCCCGGACTCCAGTCAGTCTCCCTGCTGCTTCAAGTGGCATCAAAGAGGGTGTGTGTCCTCTGTTTAATTATCACTGCTCTTCTGGAAATAGCTCTTTGATGGCCTTTATGTGGAAATGTGCCTGTTTACAAATGGATGCCTCTACTTGCCAAGGAGCACAGCTTAATGCAAATGAAAAAAGCTCTTCCTTTACATTTAGTGAAGTATTTTTTTGCACATGGAGCAGATCAGCTCTGGCCAATTATGACCTGGTTCTGCTTACCCTCAGCAGTTTAAGTCTGTTAATTAAATTAAAAGTTGCCTGCTTTATGTGGTGCAGTAGAAAGGATTTATACAACACATCTGGCGTTTTTTTCTGTTTGTTTTTATGCTGATTCTTTGTACTGGTCAATAAACCAGGTCTAACTTGGTGTGGAGCAAGAGGGCTGATGGCAAGTTGAGACCAGAAGAACACATCTCATTGGCTGATGGATGGGAGAACCTCCCAGCATGTTGCCACAGTTTTCATAGGGGGAGGAGGAGGGGCTGCATCTCTGCTCAGAGGAAATAAAACAGGGGGTCAGAGGTTAGAGGTTATTAGTCCATAAAGTTCTATGACCTGTAGCTGATACTTATTTCTGTTGGATAGAGAAGGAAGGGAGAGGGAAAAGAAAGTGGTTGTTCTCTTTCTCAGATCTTCTTTCTCTGAGTTGAATTCCTTGTTACATCAATCCCAAAACATTGCTTTCTCAGCGGTTCTATTATTTATTCTTCACTGTCTCATTCATTTTTACTACTGTGTGGGCCAGCATCCTATTTACCTTTTCTCAGTCATGTTACATGGTGCTACTGTTTTTTGTCGTCGTCGTTGTTTCAGCCAGCTTGTCATCCTTCTCCAGCAGCTTATTGTTTGCAAAGACTTGCTTATTGATAAATTCCTGCCTCCTTGAAGAAATGCTGAATTAAATTATAAAGATACACCCTTTGTGTTCTTGTAATTTTTTTTCTATTACGAAGGGGTTATTTTCTTAATCCTACGTTTATTTTTGTATTTCTACATTTTATTTGGCTCGTCAATAAAAGGATATAGACTGAAGGGGAACAATAGCAATACTATCTTCCTTTCTTCACATTTTATTTCAAAATCTTTTGCTTTCTATTTTATTAGAAACATTGAAAATGTGGTGAAAATTAGACCTAAAAATCTGTTCTAGGTTTCTCAGCAAATGTAAGAATAAAATGAGTACATGCATGTATGTGGTTTATTTAGACGAACAGATTTCTGAATATTAATGGGAAAATATGTTCAAACGCATTGCTTAAACAATGCAAGGATTAGGTATAAAATAAAGAGGAGAATATCAGGACTTAACAGACCTCCTGCATATTTCAAAACATTAAACATTTAAAAACAAGTCTGGAACAGGAGTGAAGGAGGACAGAGACAGGCAGAATGCTGTGAAATGAATTTGGGAAGAGCCCCGTGCCCCTCCATATCTCACAACCACCAATAACTGCCATTTGACGACTGTGACAACTCAGCTAGATGGAAGGGTTCCTGTAGGCATCTCTGCATCCACTGTGCAGCTGGAGATGCTAGCTGGTCTCCAGAGTCACTCCCAGCACACAAGGAGGGCTCCTTAAGGATGTGCCCCATGAGTCAGTGACTGGGGAAAGTTATCAAAGACCTGTGATAATGGAGCTCTGATGCAGGAGTCTCCTGTTCACATGCCTGTTCCTCTCTGTCATACTGTAGCCCCTAGTGCACCTCATGCCATTCTCCTCCTGCACTGTTTCCTCACTTTAGGTTTCACATACTGATCTGCCTGACACAAACAGACCCTGTGCTCCACCCACCTATGCCTCCTGTTCCCTTTATTTTATTTTTTTAATTATTTTTATCATTTTTTATTAAATTAGAACTGTGTACATTAATGCATTTATGGGGTGCGATGCACTGATTTTATATACAATTTGGAATGCTTACATGAAACTGGTTAACATGGCCTTCACCTCAGTGATTTGGATACTTTTTCTTCCATCCTTGAGATACTTTACTAAGAAGAATATGTTCCAGCTCCATCCATGTAAACATAAAAGATGTAAAGTCTCCATAATATTCCACAGGCACATAATATTCCATGGTATACATATATCACAATTTGTTAATCTATTTGTGGGTTAATGGGCACTTGGGCTGCTTCCATGACTTGTTAATTATGGATTGGGCTGCAATAAACTTCTGGTGTAAATAGTTTTGTTGTAAAATGTTTTTTGGTCCTAGTAGAGGAATCACAGTATTGAATGGTAGGTCTATTTTTAGTTCCCTAAGTGTTCTCCAAACTTCTTTCCAAAAGGAATATGTTGACTTGCATTCCCACCAGCAGGGCAGAAGTGTTCCCTTCGTTCCACATCCATGCCAACATCTGTAGTTTTGGGATTTTGTGATGTAGGCTACTCTTATTGGAGTTAAATGATATCTCAAAGTGATTTATTATTACTTTTTATTAAATCATAAATGTGTACATTAATGCAATTATGGAGTACAATATGCTAGTTGATTTTCATTTCTTTGATGATTAAAGATGATGAGCATTTTTTCATGTGTTTGTAGGCTGTGCACCTGTCTTCTTCAGAGAAGCTTCTGTCCAAGTCCCTTGCCTACAATGAAATGGGATCACTTGTTCTTTTCTTATTAATTAGTTTGAGTTCTCTGTGGATTCTATTTATCAAACCTTTGTCAGAAACATAACCTGCAAATATCTTCTTCCATTCTGAGGGCTGTCTGCTTGTGTTACTTACTGTGTTCTTGGCTGTGCAGAAG
>NW_003852445.1:12697731-12708294 GCF_000181295.1 Otolemur garnettii
AAAAAAAAAAAAAAAAGTCCCAGTAATATACTTTTGATGTTGTTTCACTTGCCAGGGAGATCCTCCTCATAAAATAGTCTTCCAGGCTAATTTCTTCAAGTGTTTTCCCGGCACTCTCTCCAAGTATCTTTATAGTTTCATGTTTTAAGTTTAAATCTTTTATCCAGAGAGAATCAATTTTTGTTAATGGTGAAAGGTGAGAGTCCAGTTTCAGTCTTCTACAGGTTGCCAGCTAGTTCACCCAGCACCATTTGTTAAGTAGAGAATATTTTCCCCAATTTATGTTTTTGATAGACTTATCAAAGATCAAATGACAATAAGTGGCTGGGTTCATCTCTTGGTTGTCTATTCTGTTCTATACATCTACCTCTGTATTTTTGTGCCACTCCTATTCCCTTTGTTGTTTCGCTTAGATGAGCTTCCTCAGGAGCTGAGTGAGGTGCTGCCGCACACAGTGTGTATCAAACCCTACTGGAATTGCATGCTCAATTGGTCCATTCCTTTTGCTAGACTAAAAGCTTCTTGAAAGTAAAAGACTATTAAATGTATCTCTGTATTCTCAATGTTGAGGTCAGAGCACTGGACAGAAAAGAAGCTTAATGACATATTCATTGAATTATAATAATGAAGGAAGACGCAAACAGAACAGTGGAAATGAATGGAAGGAAGAGAGACACAGATACTGGCGAGAAGGGATTAAAAAGCAGTCAGCTGCCTCTACCTTGAGAATCCAAAGCACAATCTTCTCAGAAAATTGCGTTAATATTGACTTTAAGGCTCTGCTAGGGGCCCATCTGGTTAGATGTTTGTTGTTCCGAGAGAATGGAGGTAAGAAATAAGGTGAGTTAGGGTAGGCTGTTCAGTTGGAGTTTAACTAACTAGAGGCAATGACAGCAGTGTCATGTGTGGGCATTGTCCTGGCCAAAAAGGGAAGTTTGGGTGAGTTCTTCAACTCAACCTGCTGTAAATTATTTCTCCCTATCCTCTGATTCATTCCTTCTCATTTGGTTAAATCTATATTTTTATTAGTCCTAAAATAACTTATTAATTTCTACCTAATATATTAACTTTTCTCAGTATCCCTCTCTTATATTTTTCTTTTCCCCCATTCACCTATCAAATATTATCCTTCAAGGATCAATTCAAAGTTTTTAATCTCTGCAGACTAAGACTTCTGAACTAATCTAAGACTGTCTCTTCAGAATACCTATGATAGTGCCGCCTATGCGATACAACAAACATGGGACATAATTATGGATAACATCGTATTGCCCACTGCTTTATCTACCCAGATTCCCTCCCAACCAGATTATAAATTCTTTCAATGCAAAGATTACACTTGTGATGTTTCGCAATCCTTCAAGGCACTTGGACTAGTAACATTCTAGTTACTCAATGAATATTTGCTGATGGAGAAAAATATGTTAGCACATAACTTTTAGATATATATGTTTATAAAGTAACATTGTTCTCAGACAGCTATCTAATTGTCCTCTCTAAATATTTGCCTCTGGGGCATCCTGGTTATATGTGTATATATATACATATACATATATACACACATTTACAGATATAAGTATAGAGATGTATAAAAACTATTTCATTATTTGAAACTTCGTATTCAAGAAGGTCATACACTTGCAAGCTTCTTTTCTTTCTTACTGTCTAAGAGGGCATGATAACCAGTTGTTTATTGCCCTTTGGATAATAAATACTACTTCTAGTTTTCTTCTTCCTTGGCTAAACAACCTTAGCCCCTTTAGATAGCTGAATGCCATGAACAGATGTTCAATAATATGACTCGGCGGTTAGGCATAATTTATAGTGCTTATTTGCGGAAGTAGATGAAAATAGAAACATTATGTATTTTTAAACTTTTCTCTCACATATGGCATACTTTAGAGAGTGAGGATTTGGATGAATGGATAGATGAATGCAACTAATATTCTCATTTTGGGCTCCTCTAAAAGGGGGGAAACATGGGAAATATCAGAATGAAAGCTAAAATGAGCAAGATGCTATTTTACTATTAACTCAGACCTTTCTTATGCCAGATGGTGTTGGAAAAAAAGCTTTTGTTTCCTCAATGATGGGCATCTCCTTTGAATTTTGCTAGCCAGACGCATTTCCTCTCTTCTGTGCATCCACAGATGCGCCTCTTAGATACAGTAGCTGCTTTGGCATTTCCAAGTGCCTGTGGTTCTTGTAATTGCTCAGAATTTCATGACTGCTCCAGTCATATGTAAAAGAAGCTCCCAGCAATAAGCATGAGACCTCCATAAGTAAAATCATTTCAGTCACAGCTTTATTAAAAACACCATCAATTTCTAATCAGATCTACCAGACTTAATTTACAGAGCTATAGAAGACGAATTCCAGTGTATTGTTTCATCCAAATATCAACATAACACTACATGTAATTAAAAATGTGTGTGTGTGTGATGTGCATGGTATGGAGAAGGGAATATAGGAGCAGCAGTGGACTGAAAACATTATTTTAACCTTATTTTTATGCCATAACAGATAGGTCTTGGTACTGCCCCTTAAGAAAGACCTAAAAGTATAGAAGCAGAGGATAACTGAGTGAAAAGAGAAAGAGGTTGCCATGTCAATAAAACTAGATCCTGAAATGAAAGGAGACATGTTAATAAAACTAGATCCTGAAATGAAAGGTCAGCTAACATGTACTACCACTTCCTACCTCATGGGGGAGTGCCATTTCCATTGTCTTCAGTGAATATCAACTATCTGCAAAAGACTAGTTAAAAAGAGTGTTATTATTCATTTTGCAAAGGTGAAGACAGAGAAAGGAAGAGTCACAACTATTAATGTGGGAAAGGTGGAGCAGGATAAACACAAGCATAGTCACCTAATAGCGGAATATCAAACTTAATATCCAGACATCTCTGAAACCTGAGAGATGAGTGTGCCCTTGTGGCATCTGGATTGGCCGGATTGAGTATGAATTACACTTATGGTCATAGCGCTGGATTCTAGCACAGACTTCATCATGATAGTTGTGTAGTGCTGAGATATCCATGGAACTTTTCACCTGTAAAATGAAAGGGTAGTTTTAAGTGATTCCTAAATTCATTTCCAGCAATAAATTACATGATCTTAAAGAAAATGTTCACATCTAACAATGGGATAACTGTAGAACATGTTACCCTAAGGTAGTATTATATGGTTCTCAATCTTTCTATCACACTCTCCTTCAATGAAATCTATACCTTCAGGGCATGTCTGCCCTGAAGACTTACTCCACATCTTCTTCTCTGGGCTCCACATTTTTCTTTATAAGAGGAACGTTCTTATTTCAGATTCTTCCCAAATACTCATTGTTGGGTTAGAGAGGTGCTACTAGTCACAAGGGTGATACAAAGATTATCATGAACCTTGTACAGGTTGTATAATGCACAAGTCATCCAAATTAATACACAGTGGGGGCTTCAGGCAGTGTGACTTAGTGCAGGTGTGTCCACTTGAAGGTAGTCATGACTTTTGTTAATTCACTGTATGGTATGGTACGGGATTGGGGTATTTTGGGAGGAAGGATTCACCCATTTGTTCCATGCTCTGGAAAGGTCTGAACTGAACCAATGCTATTAGAATTGATTCTCCAATACTGAACATATATCACAAAACTAATTACAAGAGACTCTTTCTTTCAGGCTGAAAAAGAGATGTTACATATCAGTTCCTTTTAAGGGGCAAAACATGCCAGATAGCATTTTGTAACAGACTATTCTGTTGGAATAACAGAATGGAATAACACATTTTTTTAATGAAATTTATTGGACAAACCTTTCTAAGGACTAACTTGCACTGAATCCCTGCTGAATGATCTCAAAAAGAATAAAACAAATTATATACCCTGCATTAGGCCTTAGCATGCATAGTACAGTCAAAAGCAGATTCAAACATCCTCCATAGGTTTGCCTGGCTGAAGAAAAACATCTCATTGAAGAAGTTATTCTTACTCTTATGAAATTCTTACTCTTACTCTTATCTGAAGATATTCTTACTCTTATGAAAAATTTGATAGACTTTTCTGCAGATACTTACTAACCTATTTCTATTTATGGCTCAAAATGAAAATGTGGTACATAAGGCTGCCCTAAAATTTCATGGAAAATGTAAGTTGTCCTAATTCTTCTCCAAATCAAATCAGACTAAAAATGGCTCTCATCACTACTCCCTTCAGCCATAAGTTGTTCCCATTAGTACCAATTAATGCAGAGACCCTGGCAGTCCGTGGGCATGTTTCATAAATGAGGAGTCTCATTTACAGTCAGGACAGAAATGTAATAGAGCAACTACATAATTTCCTGCTTTCTCCACATGGATCCAGGCTCTGCCAACCACTGATCTCTCACCATAGGTAAGCTTCATTCCCCCAAGCCCACGGCATTATGTGTTTAGGAGACAGTGGACATGGCCCCAGTGGTGATGAAATTTCACATCCTGGCCTCCATGGCTTACTGGAGACCAAAGTGAGACCACAACTCTAACTTTCCTTTCTCATATGAAATTTCTAATTTGATTAAGGAAAGTACAGAAAAGCCAAGACCTCTGTTACTCTGTAGCACATTGCAGATCTATAGGGGATCCACTTCATTGACACCCTCTAAATTCATCAAATATCCTGCTCGCCTCATTACTAATATGACTTCAAAAATCAAGCTGGGTTGGGAAGCTGAGTGGAAGTATTATTTGTACTTTCTACAAACACTTGTATAAGTAACATTAAAGAAGAAGCGTTTAGTCTGCTAAGGAGAATCAGCTGTTTTTCAAGTCTTTTACCAATAGTACATTTAATCACTGTCCCTGCTGAGCCATTAACAAACATGTGACCTTAGATTAGTCCCTAAACCTCTGAAGGCCTCAATCTGCTCATCTGTAAAATGAGACCACTGGGCCAGATTTTCTCTATAGATCCTTATAACTCCAAGAAGCTATGATTCTATGTATTAATTGCAAATGACTCTTACCTGGGTGATAAAATCAGTGGCCCAAAACAGGATTGAAATGAAAGCTGTTTCTGGCTTTTTTTCTCCTGGATGAGGTTGGAAATAACAATCATTACTTGAGGCCTTGGGGGCTACTTGCTCGTAATCAGGCTTTCTGGAAAGTTGAGATGCATTAATTGGCTATCTTCTGGGTCTAAATCTACTTCAAAATTGATTGGGGATTTTGTATTTTCCCTGTAAGATTGAACAATGGCTAGGTACAAACAGAAGTTATATAATACTTAAACAAGGAAGCATAGTTCTGCTCTCTGGAGGGCTCAAACTAGAACAAAATTCAGTCCTGCATAAGCCACTGGTAATTCTTGAGAGAACAAAGGGAGAAAAAATTTTCCAAGTAGGTTAGTCATTTCTTATATATTTCAATAAACTGAGGAAGTTTTTATAGAGTTAGGATGATTCTTAGTAAACTGTGTTAAATGTACTACCTGACATAGCTAAAGTTATCCATGAGGCTCTTAAATTATGTTTGTGAATAATCATTTATTTTAAATACATATTAATACCTTCAAGGATTCAATACCTATAATGTAGTCAGACTAAGCAAAGGTTAATAGCAATAGTTTGTTCTTTACAGAGCAAATCAAAAGCCCACAGACTGTAAACAGAAGTTACAGAGGGTTAACTTGTGTCCTTACAAACTTGTATTGAAAAGGACGATAAGAATTTGGCTTTGTTCCCTCAACAGCTATATCTTCAGAATAAGTGCTATAATTTCATTTCTTGTTAAAACTATTCAGATAACCCTTCACACAGAATTATAGCTTCTATTAAAAATGTGTATTTTTTCCCCAAAGTCTTTTAACTCTCTTATTTTAATATGAAACAATTGAGAGTTATACCAGCACCTTGGGAAAGAATTACTATCCTTGTCAACATCCTTAGGGAACCTGATTAATATAAGAACTGCTTCTTCCTGACTAATGATAGGCTGCAGGAGCCTTCCCCAAACAATTGTGCAATTCAAGTCCTTTGTATCTGGTGTGTATCTGGCAGATTGGTCAATAGCTCCTGCTGAAGAAAAAGTATTCCTCTCAATTTCAATCACAAAGCAACCTCTAAGGAAATTCTCCAGTCTGATAAGTAGGCTGGACTTAAAAACATTAGCCTCACCTGTGACACTCTAGCCTCAATAGAGATATTGAATTCCAAAAGATGTTAAATTCCAACGAGCAGATTGTACAAGGGAATCTAGAGTATGAATGATAGGGAAAGGTCAAGTAGTACAGATAAAGACAACCAGGTGAATGGTAAAACCTTAAATTCTTCTTTTATATAAGAATACAAGCAATAATAAAAGCTATCACATATTGAATGGTTATCATCTGCCACTGATTTTCTAAGTGCTTTACCCGCATTAACTAATTTAATCATCATATCAACCCTACAAGGTAGTTTATAGGACTAATGTTCCTAATATTTTACTTATAGTTATTTTGTTTGCATTTCCTTACATTATTTTTTAAATTTAACTTATAAAAGCCATTGGGTTCCATCATTTGGATAATCTATGACTTTATTTGCTCATTGAAATATTGCAAATTTGGCTTGGAAGTTTCATTCCTCTTTGTCCAGACAGGGAAGAGAAGATTCAGAAGCTATGATAAAGGGGACAGGCAAACAATGAATACACACCTTACTGCAGTTTCTTAGTGGTGTCAGTTTTTTGATAGATGTTTAATTATACTTGTAATTGTGCCAAAATGGCTAGTAATCAATTTGGTGACCAGTAGGGGCCAAATTGTGTTTCTCTTCTGCCCCCCAAATTTGTTTTCAAGTCCTAATCCCCAGTGCCTCCAAAGGTGATTGCATTTGAAGTTAGGTCCTTTGAAGATTAAGGTTAGATGAGGTCACAGTGGTGAGCTCTAACTCATGTGACTATGGTGGTAGGACCTTCTAAGAGGTGGTAAAATTTAAGTGAAGCCATTAAGGTGGGCCATAACACAGTCTGACTAGTGTCCTAAAAAATGAAATTTGGTCTCAAAACATGACACTAGAGGGCTCATATGCACAGCAGGAATCCCCTGTGCAAAGGCAATAAGAGAGAGGCCATCTGTAAGCCAAGGCCTCTCTCACAGGAAATTACATCCTGCCAGCCCCTTGGTGTTGGACTTCCAGCCTCCAGAACAATGAGAAATGAGTTTTTCTTGTGAAAGACACCCAGTTGGTGGGTGTTTTGTTATGGCAGTCCAAGCAAACATATGCAGTACTATAGAGCACAAATATAGGTTTCAGCCATCTTCAATTAAACAGTTCCCCTCTAATTAGCTAAAAGAAATTTGCACTGAGGAAAAACACAGGTCTTGATAAATCTTTAGGACACATACATTGAAAATGGTAAAAGTTGCAGATTCAGACTAAATTTCTGAAAGATATTTACCCTGGTTATTTAGTAGCAAGACTGAAAGCTGATGGGGAAACTCTAGAAGAGTGGTGGTTTTTGCAGGCCTGCCTGAGCAGCATTTGGCGCTCTTCAACTCTAGGAGCTATTGCTTGGGCATTGTAGCATTCTAAAGACCATGAGTATCAGTAGGTCTGTCCCCAGTGTGCCTCCGAGCAGTAACAACACAGAGAAATATCGTTTAATAGTCCTGCTTTTCCATGGCAAGAGTTGAGTCTTGAAATCATCTCTCTTTTGCCCAGTCTTTATTTTTTCAGTGCGTAGGCTTAAAAAATTTTAGAACATCCTGGCATGAAAGTGTTTATTAAATTCTAATTATATGTTTTATATTTATACCATGCCTTGCATGGTGGGAGGAGGATCTCAAAGAGTATTGACATTTCTCCTTTTTCTTGAGGAAGAATGTGGGGGCCCCAAATCCTAAATAACTGAGATGGTTCATCTTGCCACATTACAGTGCTGGGTGCTCCTTATGCATCCTGGAAAGCAATGCCCATTTTTAAATGGTATCTTTAAAAAAAAAATTGGCACAAGCTTTTATGATAGTGCCTTGATTAAAAACTCAAAAAAGATAAAAGCATATGTTATCGTCTTTAAACACAGATGTTTCCCTCCAGAGAAATATGGCCAGTCACACACACGCACACACACACTCCCTCAGACACTGCCTTTGGTTACTCATTGAAGAATTTAATCATTTCACATTGAGAAATATTTTCTTATATAGCTGATCTTAATCTCCAATGTAGCAGTTCATCTATTTCTTCCCTTTAGGTCTTCAGCTAAAAGAGAGAACAGCTGGTCTCAATCCTTTTTATGTCAGTTTTGCACATACTGGGGGACTTAAAATGGTGAGATAGGTCATGCCTGTCAATTACAATAGCAGACTTGAATTCATAGAGTGTTGATTCTTTTAGCTCCCTACCTCTGAGAAAAAGAGAGTGGGGAATAACTATTGTTTGGCAGGATTTCATACATTGCTGTAGTCTTTTTTTTTTTTTTTTATGAACAAAATTTGTCCTCATCAGATTTACCCTAATTCTTTAGTAAAATGTCTCAGGAAAAGTATGGAGAATTAAAATTTCTTCTGTTCATGATTGAAGGAAACTCAAGAAAAAAGACAACCAAGCCCCTCTCACTGTTCTGTTGTTCATATTTCGTAGATCATGTTTTAAGCATGTGCTGCACACATTGTGTTCATGATTCTTGAATCGTTAGCTTTTAGATTAAAAATAAACATTTGGAATTTTGATGGCTAGAGATTAGCTTGATTACAATAACCCTCCCAAAGGTCATGATTATCAAATCTAAATGCAATTAGCAACAAACCGAGAACTATATGAAGGCTCTGCAAAGTGACCAAACCCAAGTAGAAACTAGAGAAGACAATACTTTTTAAAGATGAACTGCAGTAGGTGAAACTTACCATTTTGTGACTATTTACCTAAAAAAACAAGTATATTAGAAAGATACAAACTTACATGCTTCAGATGTTAGGAAATATAGTCTGGGGTTGTCAGAGCTGTCAGAATATTTGGGAAGGAAACCCTGAAAGGGAATGGACTAAGGAGGGAGTAATCCCTTACAAAATGGATAAAAATTTACCCACCCTTGCAGATAACCACTAAATTATGTATTTACAGGGGAGAACCAAAAGGGGCCCAAAACAAAACAGAACAAAGCAGAAAGTAGAGGCTAAAATTACTGAGTGGAGAGCGCAACTACTATAATGCAGAGGAGATAAGTGTTTGACTATGAAGTTAACTGTATGTTAGAATTGAATAGAATTTAACTGTATGTTAAAAATAAATCACTCTCCAGATAAACATAAGAGAATCCACAATCTTTCCAATGCATCATTCATAATGTCCCATATCAAAAAAATCATCATAATTGTAAAAATTTAGGAAAATGTGATCTTTACTTATGAAAAATCTTAATAAATGGAAATAAATCCCCAGGTAAACTAGATGTTAAAATGAGCAAATACTTTAAAACAGCTTTTATAAATACGTTTAAGTTCAATAAGAGAAATTTGTGTATAGTGGAAGAACACAGGGAATCTCAGTACAGAAATAGAAACTAATAAAAAAAGAAAATGGAAATTATAGGCATCCCCTCAAATACAATAATTGAAATGAAAAATTTACTGCATGGGCTTAAAAATAAGTTGGAGATGGCAAAAGAGCCACTGAATTTGAAGATACCTCTGCAGAAATTATCTAATCAAAAGGACAAAGAGCAATGAGACATGAGAAAAGCTGGGATGGAGCTTTGCCAATCTGTGGAATGGTACCAAGAAATCTAACATGCAAGGAATTTGAGTCTAGAAGGCAAGGCTTGAGAGAATGAAACAGAACCAGTACACATGGACAGAACAAATTGAGGAAATAAGGGCTGAAAACTTCTCATATTTGCCAAAAAACAGCAATTTATAGGTCAAAGAAGCCCATGAACTGCAGGCAGTGAAAATACAAAGAAAATCACATACAGGTGCATCTTAGTGAAATTGCTATAATCCAAAGCTAACAAAAAAATTTTGAAAGTAGCCAGAGGAAAAAGACTCAGTGTCTTTTCCACAAATGAAAACACAATACAAATGAAGGCAATTTCTCATCACCCAACTGAGTAATATTTTAACGTCTTAAAATTTAAGAGAAAATAAACACACTGGTAAACCACAATCATATATACAAAAAAATTTTTTTCAAAAATGAAAGGGGAAAAGGGAAGATAACTAAAATTTAAAAACCTAGAACTTATTGCCAAAAGATCCATACTACAAAAAATGCTAAATTAATACTAAATTAAATACTAAATTTACTACTAAATTAAAATATTCAAGGTGAAGGAAAATAACAGTAAAGGGTAAATAGGATATAAGAGAAAGAATAACTATTACTGTAATGTATACATATGTGGATAAGTATAAAAATATAGATATTGTGTATATGCAGTCATACCTTGGTATAAATGGGGGATTGGTTCCAGAGACCTCCCCTCAAAGCTATCAAAATCCCCAGATACTAAAGTCCCTTATAAATGGCACAGTATTTGTATATGACAAATGCACATCTTTTTGTCTATTTTAAATCATCCTTTGATTACTTATACTTAATACAATGTTAATATCAT
>NW_003852445.1:12708633-12711482 GCF_000181295.1 Otolemur garnettii
CAAGTTTCAGCTGTTCTGTGTGAATTAGTACAAGAGCAGGTCTTAATAAATTTTGATAAAGTATATTATAATTCTCAGAGCATCTATAAAAATAAGGCAAAAGGATAAATCTAAAAGCCACTGGATAAATCAAAATGGAATATTAAATTTTTAGAGGGCTTAAAATATTAGGAAAGTAGAAATAGAACAAAAATAAATAAAAAATAGAAAAGACCTATCCTGAATCCATTTATAGCATAAATTACCTTAAATATAAATATAATAAAACTCATAATTATGGCAGAAATCATTGACTAGGTATAACAGTACGATCTAGCCACATTTCATCTACAAGATACACACTTTAGACATAAAGAAACAGGTGTAGATGCTCCTTAACTTATGATGATGAGGTTATGTCAGGATAAACCCATTATAAGTTGAAAATATCTTAAGTCAAAATATCTTTAATACACTTAACCTACCAAACTCATAGTCTAACCTTGCCTACTTTAAACATACTCAGAACACTTATATTAGCCTCTAGTAAGCTAAATCATCTATTTTATAAGAAAAGTTGAAAATCTTAGGTAATTTTTTGAATAGTATACTGAAAATGAAAAACAGAGTAGTTGTATCAATATTTGAAGTGTGGTTTCTACTGAATGTGTATCACTTTTACACCATCATGAAATAAAAAAAAAAGATAAATTGAATCACTATAAGTCAGAAAGCATCTATCTGTACATTATATATAAAAATATGGCAGAAGATATCCCATGAGAAAATAACTCTATGTCAGACTATATAGACTTCCACACAAAGCATAATTACCAAAGATAATATACTTCCACACTAAGCATAATTGCCATATTAATATTGGCATTTTATGATAAACGGATCAATACACTATGAAGATATGGCAATTATAAATCTTTGTACTTGACAACAATCATTTCAAAATAAGAGAATGGAGAGAACTGAGAAACAGAGAGAGCAAATAAAATAAATCAATTAAGGTAAGATCATTATCATATATTCTAGTAGTTTTCTCTCAATAATTTATACAGCAATTAGGCCAAACCATCAGTAAGGACACAGATGAAATGCAGGAAATCTGAATGGCACTATCAACTGATATAGAAAACTATAGCCTACAAATATTGACTATACACTTTTTTAGATGTGCATGGAATGTTCACAAAGATAGACATATGTGGGGCAAACCTTATCTGAAACAAAAAGAAAACAATGTCATCTGACTGGGTTTGTGATGGGGAGGAGTTGACTGGAGTAATTAAACTTTAATGAGATATCAGAGTGCCCTACATAACAGAGGTGTGGGCTATGGGTTACTCAGTTGTATCCAGTTTTTAGAATTGCAAATCATATATTTGTGTATAGGTGAATTTTACTTAAAAAAAGAAACTACTACCACTAATACTACTAAAAATGGTAAAGTACATGGTAGTTGATACAAATTGGGTGAAAGTAAAGAGAAATTATGAATGGCAGATTGTTGATAATTCTAAAACCTGGATGATAGGTCCATGTGCTTTTAGTATACTATGTTATTTACTTTGGTATAAGTTTTAACTTTTCTATAATAAAAAGTTAAAAAATAATTTGACCTGAAATAAAAACAATACAACGAACAATTATTGGAAAATTGAGTTCTCCAGTAATTCTTTAAAACTTAAATATGTTTTTGATTTTACCTAAAACAATTAAATCTAATTGCTTAGATGCAGAAATAAAAGAACATTCTAAACTTAAAAATCAATTGAAAAAAATCAATAATGAGATGGCAAACAAACCAATTCAGTACTGGCAAAAGATTCAAATAGATATTTTACTAGAATATATAGATGACAAGCATATGAAAAGAGACTCAACATTTGTCAACAGAGAAATACAAATTAAACATGCAGTGAAGTATTACTACATATTCACTATAGTAGCTAAAATTGAAAAGATTGATGATACTAAGTGTTGGCAAGGATGTGGAACAACTGCTGTGAATGTCAAATTAAACATACTCTTAGCAAATTAGTTAGAAATTTAACTCCTAGACATTTATACATGGAAAAATAAAAATATATGTGCCAACAAATATCTGTAAAGGAATTTTCATAGCAGTTTTATTTATACTTATGAAAAACTGGAAACAATACATATATTTATTAACTGTAGAATAGTTAAACAAATTTTGAAATGCTCATAATTGTATGGATACAATTTAATGCAATTTAGCCCTCAACACATTGCATTGAGTACTAGAAACCAGGAATAAAATATTATATATTCTATAAGTATGTTAATATGAAATTCTAGGAAAGGGGGAAATACAGTGATGGAAAGCAGATCAGAGGTTGTCAGTGTTCCATGGGTGGGAGGAGGCAGTTGAAAACAAAGAGGCATGTGAGAACTTGTTGGAGTGATGCAAATAGTTTGTATTATGATGTAGTAGAAGTAACATAAACTGAAGGACTCAAACATGTAGAAAGGGCAGATTTTAGAAATATAAAATGGATTAGGCGTGTGCTGCTACATAGTCGGAATCTCTTTTTCATGAGAAATTTTTCTTCCTGGTACTGTTTCTGATAGAATGGAAAATATGATCACAGAAAATGCAGTAGCACAAAACCCATTAGAGCTGAAGATGCAAGATGGAAACCAGGTTTATCCTTCTGCACAGCAGTAAAGGCTCAGGAAACCCTCTGCACTACTTACTTCAACTCAGACTCATGATTCTGTCATACTCAAAGTTTATCCCAAGGAAATTGCTAATGGACTGTGTGACTTTAAACATATGATTCCCAAATCAGTTCTAAGTAAAGGCCACTTCCCTACATAATATCCTACTTGCC
>NW_003852445.1:12711903-12713226 GCF_000181295.1 Otolemur garnettii
ATATACATTATGGAATAACTACATCAAGCTACTTAACATGCATTACTTCACATGCTTGTGTGTGTGCATGTGTGTGTGCCCACATGATAAGAACAGTTAAAATCTATTTTCAGCAGTTTTCAAATGTAGAATATATTGTTATTAACTATAGTCACCATGATGTACAATAGATCTCTGGAACTAATTCCTCTTGTCTAACTGGAATTTTATATCCTTTGATCAACATCTTCCTTTTTTAAGGTCCTAGTTGCCTTTTTTGGTTGCAGAAATCATAGAATCCAAAGGCATCACTTGAGTAGTGATTTACAGCATAGCCTCACTTATAGAGAGCTGCTGATGCCAAGGCTGCCCACAGTTTCTTAGCAGTATTTACAGCCAGTTAGGAAGGTTTGTCAAGGTTTGTCAAGCAGCACTGAAAAGAGCTGACAGAGAGGTCTAGGGTATTCCTGCAGCTAAATTTCATGCCCAAAGTCTTGGGCTCCTTGTCAGGGCTGTGTGCTACCAACAGGTATTCCTAGAAACTAGAATGTGAGTGTGTGTGTGGGGGAATTGAAGGTAAGGAAAGAGACATTGGGGAGACATTGGCTTCATGTTTTCCATCTGGTACTTGGCTGGAGACATCAACCTTATTTACATAGTCTGACTCTTAGCCACACATCAGGATTTTGGTGAGAAATCTTTGTGCCCTCCCCTCTCAAATTCCAGCACTCTCCACACTGCACCATTTTCCTCCAGCTGAAATAGGTGCTATGATGAGCATGGATGGGCAAGAGAAAGGGAAAACCAAAAGCAAAAGCCAGACTTCCTGGCTGTTGCAATAAACTAGAATAAACAAAGTACATAGTGACTGTAAAGACATGAAAAGGCTGAAGAGACAAGAGACATTTAGGAGCCAGAATTCAAAGTCCTGATCAGGTGTGGAAATAAAGCAGAGGGCAACTAGGTGGAGGACAGCACCATTCACAGAGCTAGTAAAATAGGAGAAGTTGCTCACTGGGTTGGGGATCATTACAGAGAATAGCCATGTAAGGGATCCAAGTGAAAATAAAACAGGAATCTTGAACTTCAGTGCAAATCTTGTCATCTCATTGCTTGCTTTATTAATAATCTATGTGACTATCTCTCCCGCCTTACTTTCTTTCATGCCTTCTTACTTTGCTTCCTCAATTCCCTAACACATTCATACTTAGCATCTTTTCATGCCTTGAATGCTTCCTGCTCTATCTCACATCAGTGATTCTGCAAATGCCCTTCCTTCTTGCATTCTCTTCTCCCACCCTTTAGGCCTCCTGTCTCTACTTGCTGACATCCACCCATCTGTTT
>NW_003852445.1:12713953-12716074 GCF_000181295.1 Otolemur garnettii
GTTCTGATAGCAGCATTTACCAGCCATTTCCTGTCCCTCTATCTCTCCTTGGATCTCTCTATTCCTTGAGGCACAAGAATGTTTAAATTAGGTTAATTAATAACCCTACAATGACTTCTAAGTGTTCAAGTCAAAGGAAGAGTCACCGGTCTTTCATGTCCAATCAGGAACTAGAAATGATGAAGCTTAGTGCAGAAAGCATGTGGAAAGCTGAGCAGGGCTGAAAGCTAGGCCTCTTGGGCCAGAATTTAGTCAAGTTGTGAAAAGTTCTTGAAGAACAGTGAAAGTGCTACTACACTTAACGCATAAATGATAAAAAAGCAAAATGCCTACTTGCTTACATAAAGAAAGTCTTAGTGGTCTGCATGGAAGATAAAAACACCAAAAACATTCCCTTCCTTAGCCAATGCCTAATCCAGAGCCAGGCCCAAAGTCTTATCAATTCTGTGAAAGCTGAAAGAGATGAGGAAGCTGCAGAAGAAAAGTCTGAAGCCAGCAGAGGGTGGTCCATGAGGAGAGAAGCTGTCTTTGTAACACATGAGTGTAAGGTGAAGTGGCAGGTGCTGATGGAGAAGCAGCAGCAAGTTATCCAGAAAATCCAGGAGGAAGTTGTCAAGAAAATCTAAGATGATCGATGAAGGTGGATACACTAAACAACAAAATTTCCATGTAGACCAGTCTTCTATTGGAAAAAGATGTGATTTAGGACTTTCATAGCTAGAAAGGAGAAGATAGCACCTGGCTTCAAACCTTCAAAGGATGGGCAGATTTTCTTTTTAGGGGCTAATGCAGAGAGAACAAAAAGGGGAGAGGAGGTGTGTAATGCAGCAAGAATTATAAAAGAGTTCTAAATGCTATCCTATCCTTAGAAAAGGGGAGTATGCCTTTCTACATAGCATTTAAATATTCAAGGATTAAATTTTATCAATATCTATGAAGAAGAAATAAGATGAAGAAAATCTTAACGCCCCTTAACATTTAAGATTATGCAAATCCATGAAAATAGGCAACCGAAAGAAACCTAAGACTTCCCTGTTTCCGAATGTTGTAAACACGGATTTTCAACAATAAGGTAAGAACTGGTGTGATGTCTAATAATATGTGAATAGAAATAGATTTCACATCTTTGTCAAAAATAAATATTATGTCCCAAGTTTTTTTTTTTTAAGAACAATTGTATGCCTGGATTTTTCAAGTTTTACTTCATATACTATAACTGTTTAATTAAACCTAGCAGTAAAACTTGCTTATCAAGGCTTTTAAAGACCACTGTACAGAATAAATCAACTGCAGCTAGTTAGAGTTTCTTGTATTATCTAATATCAACAAGGAACGGCATGGAAGCTATAGGCACGAATCAAGTGCTTGAGTACATGCAAAGATAGCCTATTAGTATGAGAGTACATCATTTCCCCCTAAATGTAAGATGTTTAACCACTAGCAGAGAAAGTAGAAATCCATTCACCTGTTTTAGAACAAAAGCACTGCAGTTAGCGTAAGGTCCTTAGAGATGATCTAATCCAGTCCTACTGGAGCCTTTTATTTATTTATTTGTTTGAAATTTCCTAGTTAAATGCTGTCCAAGTTACTCTTGAAAATCTCTGGGGAGGCAATGGGCTCTCACTGGAAGCAACTCATTCCATCTTTGGACAACTCTATCCATAGCAGAGGGTTTTATTTCTCCTCCCTGAAGCTTCCATTCATGGTCTTGGTTCTGCCATTGGCATCAAGCAAAACACATGAAATGCCTCTCACACGGCAGCCTTGAATTATCATTGGAAATCTGGAATAAAATTCCCAATTTTGTATTTCTCTGAAACAGGAAATATGACAATCAAAACCTTTTGGAACCAGACATGAATAGGAGTTTAATTTCTTTTTTATTCACCAAATTACTCAAATTACAGTTTAGCTTAAATTCCGATTCATGTTGTTTTTAAAATAGAGCTGCCCTCTTTTAAAAGTGTCACACCACCTTCTCGCCTCTTTTCTTTACTCTGGCATCAGTCACTATAATCTAATTGCTCTTGTTCTGGCTTCTTGGTACATGAGAAGTGGGCGGTCAGTTTGATGACATCTGGCATTAAATGCTTGCTGAGTTCTCTCTTTTACAGAAATTAT
>NW_003852445.1:12716499-12717985 GCF_000181295.1 Otolemur garnettii
AAGTTTGAAACTTCATCCCTTAGCTCCTGATAGCTGCCCTCACCACTGTGCACCCACACACAGGGTTGTTGCTCAGGACACTCTCCAGCCCCACAATCAGACCAGGTAGCATTTCCTGCTCTGACCTTTTACCTTCTCCAGTTGGATATTCTAGAGTGGGAGCTCCACAGCAGGGTGAAAGCATCAGGCATGAGCTGAGCTGCCTTATTCTTGCTTGTCAGAATAATAAAGGTGCTGGTAATGCACTGAATGGTGCGATGAATGTTTCCAGGACCCAGTTTAACACGTCCCTGAGTACTCAGGCTGCTTGGCCCCTGAAGGTCTTCTTGGTCGTCCTGAAAAGGCGTTGCATGAGAGAGGCCTGCTGCTGTTGCCCAGTGAACCAGCAGGAATAAAACATGTACAGAATATTTACTACATGCCAAGAACCCTGCTAAGTCTGTGCCTTAGATAAACTCACTGACTATTCATGCATTTGTTCATTTACTCATCACAGCTATTGCGAGCCAGCTGTGGGCCAAGCTGTGTGTGACAGTCCAGAGAAGAATATACTATATAGTATAACAGCATAGTAAAATATGTAAAGCACTGTATATAGAAATAATACAGAGAAGGGGATGCCTACTCCATGAGGTTGGAAGAGAAAGATCCCAGGAAGAAATGACATATGAAGCGAAGTATATAAGAGAATGGGTTTTTAGAGGAAGAATACTTCAGGTATAGAAACACACACATGAAAATAGAGGAGGCCTGACCCGGTCTCCTAGCTTGTTATGGAAAGGTCCACGTGTTGATAGTATAGGTGCTTAATGTGCAAAAGGGGATTGTGAAAATAGCTTGAGTTATAAGGAGAGTATTATGGCAATTAAGACCAATGCCTTAGAATTTCATCCAAAGGGGTGTTGCTAACCAAGAAAGGAGAGAATCTTCGCAAATTAGTGGCTAGTCTATTACCACACTTTAATTCCTTTGTATATTGAAACCATAGCCTTTTGTTTATATAAGGGTAAAACCTAGAACTCATTTGAGAATTAAACCCTGTCAGTCATGAAGTGGAGATTTTTTTGATACACAGATGGTGGAGCTATAACTTTTGATAAGAAGAGGAAGGAATTCAAGGGAAAAATAGGAGAGAGAAATCTTATGACAAGCCCTCTTCAGAAGGTTATTTGTGAAAAGCAGTAGAAACTTGGACTTGAAAGGGGCATAAGGTTTGTCTGGGAAATAGTAAAGTATTCTCATTTTGCAGAGACCATATACTCTTCTAACAGGAAGTTATGTGAGATGAAATTCTGATTAATATAGAAGAGTTGACTTTTTCCATTAGGAACATGAATTTGAGTGCTATATACATTTTGCAAAGCTAATGAAGAATTTTAAGCTTGTAGAGTCATGATCAAATTTGCATTTTATAAATATTACCTTGATCACAATGCAGAAGATGAATTTTCAGGGTATGAAGCTGGAGGGAGATGGATTAGTTAGG
>NW_003852445.1:12719413-12722827 GCF_000181295.1 Otolemur garnettii
GTAGAGTGATGCTGCTGAAACCCAACTGCTAAGGCTCCAGAGATAAAGGAGAAGTTGGAGTGTAGCTAAGTCCCTTTTCAGAGTTTGCCAGTGAAGCGGGGGAAACGCAGCTGCTATTCCTTTCTTGTTTTGTTCTTGCATAGGAAATAGTTCAGGGTAAGAAAAACCGTGGGTAGAAAAATGAGACATTACAGCTGCCTGAGAAGAGTGATTAATCATTATGGACCTTTAATCAGTTTCAACAACCAGGCTATTTTTTATTGCCTGATTGATTTTTGTCAAGTCTATCTCACCACTTTGAACATTCTGACCCTGTCCATGGTCTGAAGTGATATGGAATTTGGGCTTCTACTCATGCACTTTCTCTCTCTCCCTTCCCGCCACCCCTTCGGTCCGCCCTCCTCCTCCCCTTTACTTCCTCCCTCCTCCCTCTCTCCCTTTCTGTCTAGCTAGTTCTATAACAGCTCAGCAACCTCTATATTCTTAACGCATGTCACTTGCCACTAACTCAGCCTGATTGCCAATCAGGGCTGCCTCTGGCCCCGGCCACTGCTTGAGTTGTAGGTGATTCCAGTAAAATAAGTACTATGGAAAAATCAGGAGTGCTGATCCACGCCAGAGTCCTTGGGGAGGACGTACCTACTTCTAATGGCATTTCTGGCTGGAAGCCATTTCACTGACTACTGAAATCCAGGTCCTGAGTAGGGCAAGAGCTTAGGGCTTGTAGAAAAGCAAACGGAAACAGGGATTTCTTTGGTGTGGATGCTCCTAAGAAGGTCTAGAAAATGTGCCGTCAAAAGGGAGAACAATAACTCCTATTTTCCCTTCCTCTTTTTCTTCCTTTCTCTCCTTCCTTCCTTTTTCCTTCTCTCATCTTTCTTTCTCTCTTCTATTTTAATTACTAAAGCCTTTCTAATGGTAAACAGATATTTAGAGAAGAAGCTAAGCTTTTATAATTTTTTTTTTTTTTTTTTTTACTTCTTGGCATCCATTTCCTCCCCCACTCTCTCATTCCTCTTTAATAATAATGTGATTCCAATCCTGCTTCTCCTACACTGCCTACTTTTCTCTTTCACTTTCAGCCATGAGTCCCTGGCGCTCAGGTTAATTTCCCCTTTATTTTAATTATTTCCGCTTTCTCATCTTGACCTCTCCTTGATTTCTAATTGATACCCCCATATTACTGTGAGAAAATTAAGTCACCTCCATCCATTTCAGAGGTCTACAGCGTATACAGCTCAGTCACAAATTCTCCACCTCATTTTCTTCTGTAACCGAGGCCCATAGAGATTAGTCAAAAGGAGCAAGAAATTGGTGACCTAGTTGTCCGTGGTAGTTAACAATTTGGCATACAGCAACAGCATGCTCGCCCCATTTCCTGAGGGTAGGAGGTATTCCACAGGCGTGATTTTTAAATATAACAGAGAACACATTGCTTCTCAGGCTCTAATATTAAAAATAAATAACATTTTAAATGGAAGTCTTTATGAACACTGATCATTGTGTAATGCACTGTCTAAACAGCAGCCTCTATGCGTAATGCAGGTGAGCACTCTGGCTGCCTGAAATATTTTCTCAGCTCTGCCAAACTCTCCAGGGACAAGCTGTGCAGCTTTAGGAAGTTAATTCACTTCTCTGAGAATAAGTGGTTTCATCTAAAAAACCGAGGGTTTTACCTTGATTCCTTGCTAAGATCTTTTTTTTTTTTTTTGCGGTTTTTTTTCTGGCTAGGGAGGGGTTTGAACCCGCCACCTCCAGCATATGTGGCCAGCGCCCTACTCCTTTGAGCCACAAACGCCACCGCTTTACTAAGATCTTTTCTAGTTCTGTTATTCTGATTTAATATTAAGTATTTTGTTTAAAATTGTTCATTGTTGCTATGGACATCCATTATAATTATGGTGATGCATTTAGGCCTAGGTATATGGAATAAATAAAACTTTCATAAAGGAATAAATGGACATATGGCCCTCCATAATGTGGGACCAATATGCTATCCTTTGTAAAATATTTACATCTATCTTGCTGTTTTTTCACCTCTTCATTTAGCAATTATTTACAACTTTGTCTGCCTCTCAGATTTCCTCTCTTTTCTAATTTGAGATTTTCAACCTGCTGTGAGTTGGGAGGTAAAAAATCACCATACTTGCAGAAAGTGTACCTAAAGTGTCAATGAGATCTGGATAATGAACTGACTACACATATGTTATGAGTAATATACTTTTATCCATTTGGTACCATTATTATAATTTATTCCAGAAATATTTCTAATAAATGAAGTTGCCAAATATGTATATTATTGTTAAAAATTTTGTAACACTCCCACACATAATTAAACTAATACAACCTGACTACTTTTTTGTTTCATTTCCAAAAGTAGAAGTCAGAACCAAATTTCAAAAGTAGTCTCTCTCTCTCTTTCTCTCTCTCTCTCTCTCTCTATATATATATATATAAAATATTTATTTTAAAATGAACATCACAGTCACAGAATATCATGCCTATTAACCAGAAATTCAATCTAAACTCCCTGGTGTTTGAGGGAGAAGAACATGGGTTTAGAAATCGAGCACCTGTATGTTGAATCCCAGACATATGTTTACAAAGGGAGTTTATCCTGGACAATTGCTGAAGGGCTCTGAATTCCAAGTCCTCTCCTGGGAGGTGGAAATGAAAGTGCCCATTTCCCAGGATTGATTCCTTAATTGCCTCATTTATTAAGACATAAAGTATTGTCAGGAATATATTAGTTTCTCCTCATTTTCACTTATTATCTAGCAATGATAGTATGGTTGTTTTGAAATACAGAGTTGAAAATGAAAGGTTGGCTAGCTCACATGAATGTTAATTCTTACTGCCCAACCCAGTTCATTGCCCACTGTTCAAGAGGAAGCCAATACACTGAGCGGGTGTTACAGCACAGCAAGGGCTTAATATTGCAGGTGCCTTGAGAAAAGATGGGAGAAATTTCTCAAATCCATCCCCCTGAAAATTTAGGAGAAAAGGATTTTAAAGAAAGTTTGGTGGGCAAAAGGATAGGTAATTGGGTCTGCAAATGGGCTGGGTTTGAGGAGAAACCATAGGGGTGTAGAAATGATCTTTGCTGAGTCAGTCCTTGGGATGGTGATCACAAGACCAGTTGAGTTAGTTCCTTGGTATAGGCCAATGGTCTGGGGGGACTGGAAAGCAGGGCCCAAGAAATATCTCTAAAATTAGCCTTAGGTTTTACAAGGGTGATGTTGTATACCTAGAAAGTTAGGTGCCTTTGTGACCACCAGCTATGTGGCTGTAGAGCAGCAGTTATAGGAAAGCAAACCATGGGACAGTGACTAACAGTTCTTATCTTTGGCTTCCTAAATATGAATAATGTTATGTATTTATCTAATAGGGTGGTTATGAGTATTAAATGAGATA
>NW_003852445.1:12725439-12727567 GCF_000181295.1 Otolemur garnettii
ACCATTTTCCTTTTCATCCAAGTATGTGGATGGGGGAGAGAGGTTATAGAAGAGTACATAGTGTATATAAATGTGAGTAATCTCTCCTATCTGCCGTCCATCGGCCAGAACAAAGTCACATGGTCAATGAAGCTGCAAAAGGAGGCTAGAAAGATAGAAGAACCCATGAATATGTATGTACAGAGCTTGACAGAAAACTATCACAGGATATCCCTTATTGGCTAAATGCTCTGGTTTCTAGTTTCCTCTTCCTTGTTCTTGTGATCTCAGCTAAATATTTTAGTGTGGGTTAGCCTGTATTTTCAGGTATTTTGTTCTTGGAATGCTTTCAGATTGTTTGGTTCACCATATTGTACAGAAAAGGAATCCAAATTTGGTGATCTAAATACAACTGTGGACAGAGGATATTGCCTGAACAGTAATTGAAGTTTTCCAAAAATTAGCACAGTGCCTCAAATATAGCAAGTGATTAATAAATGTTAAATTGGAAAATAATAAAACCTAGTGCTCTGCAGAAATCTCTTTGCAAGAGCTCAAGAATCTGTCAGTTACTAAGGCCAATCAGAAGAGGCTCCTGAGATGTGACTGGAATCCCTTCCATGTAATTGCAAATGGAAATGTCCCCACCTTCACTTTATGGAAGTTAGGCCTCTATTCTCACGATGCCCTCATGCTATATAGAGCTTACCTTTCTTTCATGTTCATAGCTTTATAACATGTTCATTTTGAGTGAGAGGGCTTTGGCTTATTCATCTTGCCTAGCATCATATGAATAATATGATTTTAGTGCTCATGAATTTTCAACTCTCCTTCTTAACTTTTATTTTATTTGAGGCTTAAAACATGGAGTTTAGTGTTTTACTGCCATATTCTAAGGACCTAGGTATCCCTTCTACCATTTTTTTTTTCCAGCAGAAAAATGGCATATTTTCATCCTAGTCTATCCCAACATTTTATTGCATGTATTGAATTATATTGGGTACAAGGTTGTGGGTATAAAAAATAGGCGTAGTGGCCCATTCTGCACTTCGGCACCACTGGCTGTGTCACACACAGACCATGTTGTCAGTATTTATGTGCCCTGGGAAACCAGGTTGGATGACAGCACCTAGAGAACACTTTGGTCTTTCACTAGTTTCATTTCCTGGTGTCATGGCAGATGAGTGCAGGTTCCCTCTGCTGTTGGCAGATGTCGCACTCACATTCAACTGTGCTTTTTCTGTAATTTACTTCTTTTGTTCTTGTGGAAGTAAATGTCAATCATAGTTTCTTACAGCTCCTATTGGTCTAAAGTGAACGAAATGCAAGCCTGAGTCCTGAACTGCTGGCTGATCTGTGGATATTATAAGTAGCAGATCAATGGGATTTACTATGCTGTGGTATAGGGAGCAAACTTAAGGAATAGCGTTGGACACGTCCATTAATCGGTTTTAGCCTCAGCTTTATCATGTGATGCACGTGCTAACCTATATCATCCTTTGCACTGTGACGTTTTAGGATTCTGTCTCTTGTTAATGTTTATATTAATTGTTAGTTTCTGGGTTTCTTTGTGAATTGTCTGAAGATTTTTCTTACATGTATTCTTATATTGGCCATGCCTTACTATTTTGAGTATCTACCTATGTACTGAAATTTTAAATGTGTATGCATTGTGATGAGTGCAAATAATCCAATTTTGTTTGGTGTTAAATGAAAGAAAGCATAAACTATAAGCAACTCAAATATTTTCTTGAAATCTTTAAGAGTTAAGATTCTCCAAATATTTCACACCAGTATTTCTTAATATCTCTTGTCCTTTCTTCAATTCCCTATCTTCATAAACTTTCTGCAGACCTTCCCTCCCACAAATGCAGAAGACACTATTAATCCCTTACCTCCTCTCTTCCTTCTATCATGTACTCTTACTTATTTCATGTTTCACGGAGATTCTCACTTGGCTAGCTTTCGCAGTCCCCTAGGAATTATAGTTTGTCTTCTGTTCTCAGTATATTCTTATCCTTGTCTTCCTCCTTTGTTCCAATCCAGTTCTTGGGTAAAGGGTAAAAAGCAAGGAAGCAGACAGTGAACTTTAACTTTTTTTCCACAGTTATCTCCCAGTGATGATTTTTTGAAAATTGTTTAAAAAAAA
>NW_003852445.1:12727853-12729292 GCF_000181295.1 Otolemur garnettii
ATGCTGCACATTGGAAGTATAAGAGTTGTCTTGGGACACACCTTAATACACAAATGCTAATGACAGCTGATGAGTAAAAGAAAAGGTCAGCCCATACTTTTCATGATATCCAACACTGTAGATAACCAATCCTCAATAATATACAAACAACCTGAGGGCTGTAGGTTGTATACTTCTGGACATGGATTGCTTTTATAATGCTTGAGTAAGGGTTATAATTTTGCCCATCACCCAGATAGTGTTCACTGTACCTGTTCCCTCCTTTTTGCTCCTTCCTTATCCCGCCTTTTTCAATTCCATTGAGTTTTACTATACTCTGTGCACATGTGTGCTCATCAGTTAGTTCCAATTTAATCAAGGGTAAATGTGGTGTTTGTTTTCCATTCTTTAGATATTTCACTTAGGATGATAGTCTTCAGTGCTACCTAAATTGTATTGAAAGGACTTAATTCATCCTTATTTAAGACTAAGTAGTATTCATAGTATACATATACCAGATTGTGTTAATCCACTCATGAATTGATTGTTACTTAGGTTGATTCTACCTTTTTGCAATTGTGAATTGTGCTGCCACAAATATTCAAGTGCAGGTCTTTTTTTGATAAAATGCCATATTTTCCTTTAGGTAAATACCCAGTAGTGGGATTGCTGGATCAAATGGTAGGTCTACTTTTAGTTCTTTGAGGAATCTCCATATTGTTTTCCGTAGAGGTTGTACTAATTTGTAGTCCCAACAATAATGTATATGTGTTTCTTTGTCTGTGCATTTATGCCAGTATCTATGGCTTTTTGGACTTTTTAATAAAAGCTATTCTATCCAGGGTAAGGTAATATCTAATTGTGGTTTCAATTTATATTCCTTGATAATTAGTAATTCTGAGCATTTCTTCATATATTTATTTGCTATTTGTCTATCTTCTTTATAAAATCTACTATTCATTTCTTTTGCTCAGTTTTTAATGGGGGTCTTTTTTTTTCTTACTGATTTGCTTAAGTTCTTTGTAGGTTCTGCTTATTAGCCCTTTATCAGAAGTGCAGCTTGTGAATATTTTCTTCCATTCTTTAAGTTGTCCTTTTGCTGTGCTGATTATTTCCTTAGCTATGCAGGAGGCTTTGATTTAATCAAGTCCTATTTATTTATTTTTGTTGTTATTGTGATTACCATTGGGGTTTTCCTCATAAATTTTTGCCTATACCAATATCTAGAAGAGTTTTTCCTATATTTTCTCTAGAATTTTTAGGGTTTTATGCCTTGCATTCATGTCTTTTATCCCATCTTGAATTAATTTTGAGAATGGTAAAAAATATGGATCCTGTTTCATTCTTCTGCATGCGGCTATCCAATTATTCTAGCACCATTTATTTAATAGAACTTCTTTCCCCAAGAGTGAATTGTTGTCTGCTTTGTCCAAGAATAGTTGGTTGTATGTGGATGTTTG
>NW_003852445.1:12729697-12731972 GCF_000181295.1 Otolemur garnettii
GGTAAGAAACTTTGGCTTTGATTGTGAGTGTTTTGCTGCTGATCTAGGTCCTGAATAGATGCCTTGGTTATAGATATCCTTAGTGTGATGGTTTTCTCAGTTACTAATGGTAGGCTGTAGTGGTGGTGAGCAATGTGTGTGGGCAGATTTACTGTTTCTCTTTTATGAGGCAAGATGGAGGTCTTTGAAATCCTTTCTCTTCCCCTAGTCCGATAGTCTTCTTAAAAGTATGAATTTTATCACCATGTCCAGTTTAATCTCCTATATAATAGGTGGTGCTTGTGGGGAAGAATCAACCACATTCTGTATAATTGAGTCAGTATATATAGTAAAGGGTCAAAAGGAACATGCTACAGTGTTGTTTGGGGGGATTTGTGATTGGATCTAATCCTCAGAAGAAGAATTCAAATGTCCCAGGTGGTCCTCTGTTGATAAGCTTCTTGATGTGCTCTGCAACTTCTTCCTGTGGGAT
This sequence comes from Otolemur garnettii, assembly GCF_000181295.1. NCBI lineage: Eukaryota > Metazoa > Chordata > Mammalia > Primates > Galagidae > Otolemur > Otolemur garnettii. Next base: position 12,730,170 of record NW_003852445.1, read on the forward strand.
CTCGTGCAGGTTCTGGCACTTTCCCCTCAGAATTACACCCAATCTATGATTATTTGTTTGTTTGTTTTCTTTTCCATCTCAAACTTTTCCTTCTTTCTGAGATGACCTTTCAGCTATTGTCTTAGCTCAGCCATCACAGTCAGACTCTGCTTCCAATTTTCTTGATTCTTGAATTGGCCAGTTTCTGATCAAGTTTATCCCTATCCAGCCACAAATGGGTGCAAATTATGGAATCATCTGGACTAGGCTTCCACTGTTTGACCCTTTAAATAGAAGGAATCCTGTATCATTTAGGAGGCACTGGCTACTAACTTTAAATAGTGAAGGCTATTCTATATAAAAAATATCTCAATTGGCACAGCTGATTGTACTGTTTTGGCAGCTGGCATGTCTGTGATGAGTCAAGTCATCCTTAAATGTTTTCCCATCATGACCACGAGATGGCTGCTGTAGCCTTAGCTTTGTGTCTAAATTCAAGCAGAAAAAAGGGAAAGGGGAAAAATGTTATACCAGGAATTTTTTCTTTTATTAGAAAAGCAAGTCCACCTCAACCCCTGTCCAGTGCTACCGGAGTAGATATGTCATTGGATAGAACTATATCTGTGTTCTTCCCTAACTGTATTAGAGGCTAGGAAGACAGAGAAGTGGATTGGTTCATGCCTGTGGTGCATACTGCTACTCTGAAGGCACTGGGGTGCTTCTCTCAAGAAAAAATGGGACAAGCCAACTCTTGCTTGTTTTGCTGCACCTCTTATGGAAGTAGAGAGTCATCTTTTAAAGAATTTCCAATAAAAGAGAAAAGGAATAATAAGCCTTGTAGAGGTTTACTTGTGGATGTTGATTGAACAGTCTTCAATCTAGGGGAGCAGGAAAGAGGAAGAGGAAAGGGATAAGAAAGCAAGAACATATATTGAGAAGGTAATGGAACTGAGGCATTTTTCCTGGCAGGCCTACAATTGAAATCTATATTTCCCTGTAGAATTCATCAGCCATTCTACCTTGTATCATACTTCTGTGGAATTATTTGTCCCTTCCACATTGATATTCTAGATACTCTATTTTAATCTGAGTTAGTTCCATGGATTAAAATGCTTCTCCATTGAGAGGCACAATGTGACTGCCACTATATCCTTTGCCTTTAGTTTTATAAAGATAAGTGAAGAGCTGAATGTATAATTCTCAGTACTTGTCAAGTACAATGATACTGCAGAAATCATATAGTTAATATGTGGATGTGGAAGAGGTTTTCTTTATCAGGGAAATAGATTTTCTGGAATGCTGGAGAACCAGAGGCAGAGGTATATTCAGAAACACTTGCATACAGAGTCTGCCCTCACACCTCAGCTCCAGATGTGGCCTGCTTACTTTGATTGTGTTTGAAAAACTACAAGAGTCCATGCTTGAAAGCATTCCTTTAAATGTAGTAAATAAATTCACTGGATAATTTCTTCAAGATGAAGATGCAAACTTTGAGAAAAAACATTTAGGAATCAAGAACAGAGTTCTTCAGATCTGGTTAAGGCACTGCTCTTTGTGGGCAATGTCACTGCAGCTTGTGCCCCACTGGGTACTACAAAGTTTAAGAACTCTCTGCTATTATCTGTTGGTTCAGTTCTCCCAGGTGTAATCTCACATCCTTTAAAATATTTTGCCTGTGAAGACCTAAATAATGAATAAATCTCACAATAGGACAGACCTATGTCCATGGTTCTTTTCCTCTTGCCAGCCCTCTGAAATGCAGGTTTCACCAGGGAGATTAATAATATGGAAGACTATGACACTGTCTTCTCTTTTCAGGGATGA
>NW_003852445.1:12732061-12732913 GCF_000181295.1 Otolemur garnettii
GTGAAGGATGCCAGATAGCATCTTGTTGATGCAAATCATCTCTTAAGCCACCGTCAGATAGTGCCTATGATGAATTCCAAGGAAAGGCAAACAGTGAGAAAGCTTGGGAGGCACCTGATAGGCCCTGATTGCATATTTATTCATGATTATCCACCAAAATTCTGACAAGAATTGGTATCTCTGCTCACCAGTATTGAAGCATTAGGAGAATTATGTTTTTCTGGGAAACCTTAAACTGAGGACACATCTGCAGATAGAGTCCTGAACCCCCAAAGGCAGGCCTATGCAGAGAAGTAGTGTCTGGAATCTAAGGCTGCAGTATAACTGGGCAATACAGAGGGAGAGCATTTATTGATTCCCAGGAAAGCGACCTTGTCCTTCCATCATGGTTTTCTCCTGCTAATAAAGGAGCAGCCTGTCTCTATATGAATGACTTGAGCACGCACTTAGCCGTGAATTTGGAACAAAAATAACTTGGAAGGATCCAGGAAATGTGGGCTTTACCATGGGATGCCAAAAACCTGCAGGAATAACACAAGATCAAGAGCCTAACCAAGCAGAAAGTAACAATTTTTATTATAAAGCAAGGAACAACCACAAAATTGAAAGGCATGAGCTGTATCAACCAGTTATAAATACAGCAGCAAAAGAAGACTCACAGAAGGATGCCACGTGGAAAATGTTCTGTGAGCTTCTTAAGGAAACAGAGCAGAGAGCATGGTGCAGAACTAACATCCCACAGGCTAATTCATGCTGTCAGGTTACAATGCCTTGATTTGCAGTGATTGTCAAAAACATGACTTGATGGAGTTCATCCCCACCCCTGCGCTTCAAAGACAGCTATCTAGTATC
>NW_003852445.1:12734047-12745430 GCF_000181295.1 Otolemur garnettii
TCCTGACTCAGTCTCCCAAGTATCTGGGACTGCAGGTGCTCATCACAATGCCCAACTGGTTTTTGTATATTTTTATTATAATCAGAGTCTTACTCTTACCCAAACTGGTTTTGAACTCCTGAACTCAAGCAATCTACCTGTTTTATCCTCCCAGAGTGCTGGATTTTGGGAGTGAGCCACCACACCCAGCTAGATAACCATCTTTTAAACCTTTTAAGAACAGATGGCTTTCTTAAAATTATAAAACATCTCGATCTTCTGTGTTAAGTGTTTTGCTTGAGTGTATCAGCAGCAGCATTTTCAGCCAGCCAGGAACGTTTAGAGACTGGTGGCTTTCAGGAGTGCTGCTGTGTACTGTGTGCTATACAGTGTGCTCAGTCATGAACCAGAATGGTCACTAGACACAGTTTGCTGCATGCTATTCAGTTTTCTCTCATTCTAAGTACCTGGAGGGGTTCAAAACCACCTTGAGATATCATCACCTAACTGCAGAGAGGATAGCCACATCACTAAGTCTCAAAGCTGCAGATGCTTGTGTGGGTACAGAGAGAAAGGAACATGTATACACTGTTGGTGGGATTGCAAACTAGTACAGCCTTGTTGGAAAGATGTATGAAGAATCCTCAAAGAGCTAAAAGTAGACCTTCCATTTGATCTCACCATTCCATTACTAGGTATCTACCAAGAAGGAAAAATAATAATTATATTGTAAGGGCATATTTGAAATTGAATGTTTATAGCAGCTCAATTCACAACCACAAAGATGTGGAAATAACCCAAGTGCCCATCAATAATGGATTAATTAACTGTGGTGTACACACACACACACACACACACACACCATGGAATACTATTCAGCCATAAAGAAAGATGGAAACTTTACATCTTTTGTATTTACCTGGATGAATTTGAAGAATATTCTCTTAAGAATGGAAAAGCAAGCAACCTATATACTCAATACTAATTTGAGACTAGTAGACGAATAACTGCAGGCCCATATAAGAGATAAAACAGTTAAATTCAAGAAGGTTGGGGTTGGTAAGCTCTCAGCTAATGGATGTAGTGTAGGGGTATTTGACATACTTCTTAGATGAAGCACTTAGCTACAACTTGGACTTTATCTTGCAAACCCAAAAAATGTAACCTAATTGTATGTGCCCTTAAGTTAATCTGAAGTTTTTTAAAAAAGAAATAAAAAAATTAATTCTTCATACTATGGTGAATATACTAAGTATGGTTTACATAAAGTCAACTTAAGCATAAATATCTTCAGTAAGTGACAGGAAATTGTTCTATTTTGAGAGAGATGATACGTTAAAAATGCCATAATACACTTTCCTTAGGGGTTTTCCATGTACTATACATCATCACATTTAGTCGTCCTAACTTTTCATTGAGGTATGATAGCTCTTCTTTATTACTGTGAAACTTTCCAAATGCGAGAATTGAGGCTTTAAGAAATTGTGTTTTATCATAAGGCTAATAATAAAACCTTTGGGAAGCCAAGATTTGAATGTCAGTTGAATAGTGAATCAGTGCTTTTGACTGCTATATAAAGAATCCTTGAAGACTTTGGAGAAAGCTTTATTCTAGAAGGGCTGTAGAGTCTTCCTAAGGCCCACACAGGGTCCTGTTCATCAAGCAACTTCTCAACACCAAGACGGTTCACAGAGCTTCTCAGGCTGTCTTGTTGCAACAACTGTTTAAAAGCCAGACTTTAATTTCAGTATCTTCACCTGTAACAATCAAGATCTCACCTATATTTCTTACTCTTGTTTCTAAACGTTGCTGCATGTAACAATGACAAACAGGAACTTTAAGAAATGTAATTCCTTTCATGTTTCCTCCAAACAGAAATGACCCCTGCAGAGGCTGCTAGGAATGTGTATTTTTTCAACTTTGTAGCATTTACCATCTTGCTAGATAAGGCGCTATAGCACTAACCAGGTTGAAAAGAAGCTATGCCACCTGCTACTCAAATGTACTCTTCTTCTTGGTACTTCCAGTATTCTGGCTATAAGCAGACTGGGGGAAATGGTGGGTGTTTTATCCATTCATTTCCATTCTCTGTTACATAAGGATGGTGTGTGGGGCCTAAAGCTCATACAATTTGGTGAAATTGCCTTAAAAACATAATAAAGAAACTCTTTTCATTTTTACAACATGAATGCATTGCTAAGGTTCCTTCCAGATCTTAGAAAGGGGCCCAGGAAGGGACCACTGGGAAGTTTAGACGTCATTAGCTTCATGGTGCAGGATCAGGGGTCCTCAAACTTTTTATACAGGGAGCCAGTTCACTGTCCCTCAGATCATTAGAGGGCCGGACTGTGGGCCCTGGGGATGAGTCAGCTGCAAGCAGGACAGGCAGTGGCGGCAAAAACACCCGGTGGGCCAGATAAATGTCCTTGGTGGGCCTCATGTGGCCCGCAGGCTGCAATTTGAGGCCGCCTGGTGTAGGTAATCTCAACCTCTGTGAGATGACACTGATTTCCTGAAGCTGTAGAGGCAAGAGATCACAGCATAGGCATAAAATCTGTTTCAGAACCAGACAAAACTTGAGAATTCCCCAGAGTACTGAGAGGGCTGGGGATTAAAGGGGGGAAGTATAGGAAACCCCTGGGGAAGGCAAAACCCAGGTTTAGCATATACCAGGCAACTGGTAGAAATTTTATGAGTGTTTGACTAAAGCAGTGAACACAGGGGATTTCCTTGACAGAGCTCACAGGTAGATTCATCTGATCTCATGAGCATGAATTAATTCTGCATTGGTAAAATAAGTGTATTTTAAATTTAAGCTTTGAAAGAAAGCCTCCCTATTTCTCTATTTTAAATATGAAGCTAGGACTTTGATGCTGTGATCATTCTCTGTATTCATGATGCCAGATCAGCTGTCCTTGCCACTCCAGAGCAATCAAGTACATGATAGAGATGTCCAAGTCCTTCTCCACATATGGTCAACAAGCCTGGTAAGCAGAAGGACATGGCAAGCTATGAAGTGCATCTGTCCCAGGCAAAGTGCATGCCCAGAAAAAGTGGATTGTGTCCGAGTTTTAAGATACCATCTTGTCCAATTTATTCATAATATGTTTCAATGCAGAAATCCAAGGATGTGTAAGTGTAAAAAAGAGAAGGAATAAAAGCACTAATTGAAACTCAACAAGCTCCTGGTCATTTTTATCAAAATTATTTCCAGTTGCCCTCACTCCCTCTGAGCAGATATTTTTGTCGTGAGGCACCAGGCCAATGCAGTCCAGGTCCTAACAGTCTTCTTTGTCCATCCTGGAAATATATAGTGGGCCATTTGTACCATCTGCCACCCAGGTGTCCGTCATTGGAAGGCAGCGAGGAACCTGGGAAAGCTCGTTGGAATGCCATTTGGAAAAAAGCTGAATCTTGCATTGGGAAAGAGACCAGACCGGGAGTGTATTGAGCATGAGGGAAAAAGAGACCTCATCAAAACAGCACAAAAGAAGCAAAGATTTATGTTAAATTTCTGACAAATGAGAAGAAATTCTGCCATCTCCCAACCAATTGGATATGTTTCTTCTTTTTGGAAGTCATAAAAAGTTCAATATTCTTCAGGCATTTCGTAGTGGTTGATATTATCTTCTTTATGTGTATAAATATTGCCTTGTAATAATATTCATGCACCCTTATTTTCTGGGAATGAGAACATAGGGGAAGAAATTCCTGAATTAGAAGGCATCCTAATCTTGATTCTTTCCAGGCTGAGTTTGGCATGTATGTAACCATTCTGTGCTTTGTGATGACCACATAGTCACTATAGTCATCCTCCTGAAGTAATTATCATCTTTACTTAAAGACTGATCAAAGTCACATAGAATAGTCCCTCCTTATCCACAGTGGGTAATTTCCTAGTCCCCTGAAACCTTGTCCCCTAATTTCCTAGTCCCCTGAAACCAAGAATGGTACCTAACCCCTATATTTAATCTGTTTTTTCCTGTGCTACAGACCTATGCTAAAGTTTAATTTATAAATGAGACAAAATGACAGACTAACAATAATGAATAATAAACTTATACTAACTCAAAATAAAACAATGACAACAATGTATTCACAACTTCATGGTTAGAAGATTTATTTTTATTTTAGATCTTAACCTCATATGTAATTTATTTTTCTTTCCTTATTAAGTCTAAAACGTTCACCTTTTCACTTGAAGCATTTTATGGCTTTTCCTTCCCGTATTCAAATTGCCAGCACCACGACTTCTGCACTTTCAAGCCATTATTAAGTAAAATAAGATTTCCTTGAATACAAGTGCTGTGATAACTACACGGTCAGTCTGGTAGCAGAGATGGCTGCTCAGTGACTACACATGGATACACGGGTCAAGGAGCAATCCATATCCACCCGCCTGAGATGTCATCACACTAAGAAGGATGTACAGTTTAGGACTTAGGAATCTGCCATTTAACATTTTCAGACCAGAGTTGACTGTGTGAACCTGAAACCTGAGAAAAGCAAAACTGTGCTGCAGTTTTTAAACTGTTGGTGTTTTAAGTGCTGACAGCCGTGGTCTCTAAGAGGTGTGTACTTTATTTACCTTAAAATAAGACTGTCTGACTTCCAGTTAGGACCGCTTAGGCACAGAAAACTATTGAGATTTTTAAAATTATTTTTATTTTTAATTATTATGGGTACGTAATAGTTGTATATTTTTATGGGGTACCTGTGATGTTTGCTACAAACATACAGTGTGTGTGCATAATTAAATCAGGGTGATTAGGATAGGATCACCTCAAGCATTTGTCATCTCTTTGTATTAGAAACATTACAATGCCTCTCTTTTGGTTATTTTGAAATATACAATACATTATGTTAACTTTAGTCACTCTGTTGTGCTACCAAATACTAGCTTGTATTCATACTATCTAACTGATCACAAGAAAACCTAACTTGGGGCTTGGGACAGTAACACGGACTAAGGCCACATCTCTCAAATTTGAATAAAGTGTGCTCACTTTTAAAGAATTAACCTCCCCCTCCAAAATCTTCTGGATTGTGAATATTAAATAACTTTTTATTGTAATGTTCCTTAAGTATTTATGAATGTAAACCTAGGTATAAGCTCCATCTGCTTATAACTATTATAAAAGCATACAACCAAAGCGATTTACATATAGAACACAAAGAAAACTAGAAAACCAATAAAAGTCAAATAAACATTAATGTACTAGAGAAGTCTGTTTGCTAAAATTAAATCAACACTCACACGTGAATATTTTACTCACTGCTGTGTCTCAAGTTCTTTTGAGTTTGGCATGCATGAAACCATTCTGTGCTTTGTGATGACCACATAGGCTCACAGAAGAGGATATGAGATAATTATCATTTTGACATTAGGCAGTGCCAGCAACACAACAGTCAGACTTGCTAGCACATTAGCAGGATTTTAATGATTCTATTCTATTTATATCCCTTCTTTTCAAATTTAAAGTATTTTTTAATGTAAAACATTTTTAATGAAAGTTTTTGTACATTAACAAAAAATTATATACATACTTGTAATATAAATATCTACTGCAATTTTTTAAATTTCAGATTAATATGAGGTTACAAATGATTAAGTTCCATTATTTGGGTTTGTTAGGTAAAGTTCAAGTTGTAGCTGACCCATTCATCCAGGGGTTGTGCTGTATACCCTTACATTGTGCCTATTAGGTGAGAACTTACCAATCCCCCTCCCTCTTCTCCTCTCCCCCAATCTCTCCTCCCTCCCCACTTGAATTTAATTTTGTTTTTCTCTTATATGGTGGTGTAGTTGATTATCTGCTGGTTTCACATTAGTATTGTGTACATTAGATACTTGCCCATTCTGGTGGAACTTTATTAAAAAGAATGTTTTTTAATCCATCCAGGTAAATACAAAATATATAAAGTCTCCATTTTTTTTTTTTTTTTTGTGGATAAATAGTATTCTGTGGTGTACATATACCAGTTTGTTAATCCATTCAATGGGTTGATGGGCACCTGGGTTGATCCCACATTTGGTGACTGTGAATTAATGAGACTTACGGGACATTTCTTGAACTGATAGAGACCATCTATCACAGACCCACAGCCAGTATCATACTGAATGGAGTAAAACTCAAACCATTTCCACTTAGAACTAGAACGCCACAGGGATGTCCACTGTTGCCACTGCCAGTCAACATAGTGCTGGAAGTTTTAGCCAATATAATCTTGGAATTTTTAAAAATTCCATTTAAAGCAACAACTTTATCAGTGGTTATTTATAATACTTTTTTTACTGCAAACTATTATTATATTACTAGTAAAGAAAAATTTTCTTCTTTTTTTTTTTGAGATAGAGCCTCAAGCTATCCCCCTGGGTAGAGTGCCGTGACATCACAGCTCACAGCAACCTCCAACTCCTGGGCTCAAGCGAGTCTCCTGCCTCAGCCTCCCAAGTAGCTGGGACCAGAGGTGCCCACCACAACGCCCGGCTATTTTTTGGTTGCAGCTGTCATTGTTGTTTGGTGGGCCCAGGCTGGATTCGAACCCACCACCTTAGGTATATGTGGCTGGCACCTTAGCCACTTGAGCCACAGGCGCCGAGCCATAAAGAAAAATTTTCACTGAGAATTTGTATCCCCTACTCTGAGTTTCTTTTGTACCTAAAAAAAGATCTTTATGTACTAAATCATTGAAATAGCATGTAGCAAATACCAAATCTAAGACTTGTCAAAAAATGCCTTATTTTGGAACTCTATAGTAAACCTTATTCACTGCATAATTTATTTCAACATTTTTCCTTCAAACGTAAATTTTATGTGAGTCTTCCTCATGTGTTTGCTGATCAGGGAACACATTTTACTTTTTTTCCATATTGTTTTTTATGTATTATTTCAGTCACTTTTGCTATATCAGGAAGAACAGGTATTTATTCCAGTAGTATATGCTTTTTGTTTGTTTGTTTTTGCTTTTCATTATTAAGAAAACTTAAAACCATCTTCCATATATTTATCAAGATTTAAAAACTATTTTCATTTTGAAAGAATTATAAAGTCACAGGAATTTTCAAATGCAGTCCAGAGAGGTTTCATAAACCCTTTCCCCAACTTTCCTCAGAGATAGCATCTTACGTAACTCTAGTATAACATTAAATATCAAATCCAGAACATTTACATTGGTACAATTTACAGCCCTTATCCATCATTAAACTTTAGTGAAACTTCGTAAATACTGACTTGAGTATAAGAAGACCGCAAATATTACTGAGAAAACAATTACAGTGTGTATTGTGATCCACTGGCTTAATTTGTAAAGGTTTTGCTATCTCTCATGTTCTGTCATGATTCCTTGGATCTATTAACTAATCCTCTGAGGGAAAATGTACACTTGGGGCAAGGGTCTTTACAATAATGAATATAAATCCATTTTCAATTCATATTATTGATAATTTTTGTGTGTAGACTGACATCATGGGCAATCTGACTAGACCACTTTAGAAAAGAATGTTACACAGTGTACATAGGTTTTCTAGAATTAGAAAATGTGTCAGTTCTGTTCTTTTATTGTTTTATATAAGTACATGTATTATTAGTATTGTCATCAACCTAGTTTCTCTGCAGGAATCCTTTTTTTAGTCACTTCCTTTTGGGGTCTTTAATTAAAACTATATGCCTATTTATGTAGTAAATCTACCTAACCAGGTACATGTAAGTCGCATAAATTGCTTAAAATAAAAGAATGATTGAGAGCCCATGCCTTTACCCTCCCTTTACATTGAGTAACCTTCTCTCTCCATTCAAGATTATCTCATATATGTCGAGTAACACCTGACCTATGATCCCCTTGTGAATAAATTTTAAAAACTAATAACCTGGTTCAGACTTGGAGACAAAAACAGAGGGAAGGAGATAAAGCAGTGAATATAGGGCAAGATCTTAATTTTTATCACTTTACATCACAAAAAAAATGTAAGATTACAGATGAGAATAGGCCCTAGAGTGCTGGGTTGGCACTCAGCTCTTGTCAGGTTACGAGAAACAGCTTTGTACATCTATTCCCAAATCTCCTTTGGAGATGTTATTTTGGTAGGCAGAAAGCCACCATGGTGAGAATATTTACACTACAGAAAGTGGAAACTCTGCTTCAAATCAGGGCTTTTTGTTTTAAGAGATTGCTTTTGAATGTTTTCCAGCTCACTACTGGAAATAAATTCAGGGGACTAAAAAGATACATCTCAGACCAACGTGTCTATAAGGACTTTCTCTTTTATGTTGCTGTGTCTGCTCTCTCTTTTATTGCTTACCACCTACATAATCATTCCACACTTATTACTAGGATTGTACTGGTCCTGGTATGGAAAAATAGTTTACTCCAAAAGAGTATTCTGATTAGGGTTCAGGGCATGCTGGATGAAAGCCAAAGGATCAGTACCAATGACAGTGGATGTCCCTTATGTTCTTTAGTGTGAAGACAATAGAACGGGGAACCATTATCAGAATCTGGAGACAGAGCAGCTGTGTCGAGAGAAACAGTAAGACGTGTGACCTTTAGAGGACGGATGTAACCAGGCTAAGGGATCGCTGGGAGGAAGTCAGAACGCTCTGATGTCAGTCCTCCACCTCAGACAACCCCTCCCCCTCAGCCAAACACCATGATAAGCCAGCGGGCAAGGGAGCCTATTGATGTAGTTCACACAGGTCAGACTCAGGGAAAAAAGCAGAGTGAAGTGACTCTGCAGGTATAAATGGAAGACACTTAGCACAGTACCCGTGGATGTGGTGTTTCTGGGTCTCTTTCTGGTGTGTATGTGCACAGAAGGACAAGACGCTAGGCTTTACAGAACTGCTTTTCCTGCTTCATTATAAAGAGTCTGATTCACATACAAAGAGGCAGCTAGCAATAAACTATAGGTTTCCCCACAAAGGCCTGAACCAAACATTGACAGTAGGGCTTCTCTGGGTCCAAGAAGTCATGTCATCAGTATTGCTGCCATCTCTACTTCAGCAAGATAAACAGCTATGATTGGGTAAAGTGAGCATTAGATTGGGTGTTTTCTTCTTCAAGGAACCATCTTGCAGTAAGTGCTGGATGAGAAGAACTGTACTTTTCCAAGTGGGTCTCCTCTTAGTCCAATCTCTGCTTCATGGTATCTTCTTCCCAGTGGTCTGCAGATTTACAGCAGCTTACACAAGCCACATGCACATGCCTCTTCCTAGCTGCAGCTCAGTAACATCATGTTGGTTGCGTGAAATCTGCCACACAGGCGTGTCCAACCTTTCGTCCTCTCTGTAGTGCATTGAGAATGAGAGTTGTCTTAGGCCACACATTAAATACACAAATACCAGGGAAAGCTGATGAAAAGAAAAGAAGTCCATGCATAATTTTCATGATAGCTGCCCCCACAAATGACCAAAATGTCCTCACATAATCTGTATGTGGTCTGCAGGCACCAGGGTGGGCCCCTCTCCCACCATAGAAATCAGCAAACACCGGAAGTCATTTCGTTTTCCTCCCTTGGAGCACACCACTGCCTTTGAGTACGGAGTCTCTAAACAGATTACTGAGGAAAGTTCCAGGAAAGAGAACTTTCTGTTGAGGCCTCCCATGAGAGGGTCTGCCCTCTTTATTTTATCAAATCCTTTTCTCAAAATGTGATTTCTAGTTTTCCAAAAAATTTCCAATATTTGGGTTCTTTCCCCACCCAATAGTACCAGTCCACTAGGGTGTCAGGGAATTTATAGTGCAAGAAACCAGAATGTATGAAGACTTGTTCTTTTTTAATACTTAACTATTTCAAAATATTATAGGGTACAAGTACTTTTATAACAGGGATAAATTGTATAATAGCTAAGTCAGGGCTTTTAGTGCACTTATCATCAGTATAGCGTACATTGTGCCTGGAAGGAAAGCTCTTGTTTCTCACCCCATTATTTCCCCCCTTCTTAGTTTCCACTGTCCTTTACACCACTTTATGACTGTGTGTACCCATCTTTTATCTCCCACTTATTGCTGAAAATGTGTGGTATTTATTTTTTTCTGTTCCTGAGCTACTTCACTTATGAAGTGTTCTCCAGTTCCATGCAAGTTGCGGCAAGCAATTTTTATTCCTTTTGAAGTTTGAGTAGTACTCCACGGTGTACGTAGACCACATTTTCTTTATCCACTCATCAACTGATGGATACTACGGTTAATTCCATATTTTGCACTGATGAATTGTGCTGTGATAAATGTTTGGGTACAGGTGTTTTTGTTTGTTTGTTTGATTTTTTGATTTAATGACTTTTTTCCTTTGGATAGATACTAAGTAGTAGGATGGCTGGATTGAATGGTAAATTTATTTTTAGTTCTTTGAAAAACCTTCATGCTATTCTCCATAGAGGTTGAACTAACTTATATTACCTACCACCAATAGCGGGAATGTAAGTTAGTTTTCCACTGCACTCACACCAATATCTGTTGCTTTTTTGATTTTAAATAATGGCCATTCCAAGAAGGGTAAGGTGGTATCTCATTGTGGTATCAACTGGCATTTCCCTGATGATTAGTGATGCTGACCATTTTTTCATGTGTTTATTGTTCATTTTTCTATCTTATTTTGAAAATAACCCTGCTTATGTCTTTTGCTCACTTTTGAATAATGTTGTTTATTTTTCATGCTGATTTGTTTTAGTTCTTTGAAGATTCTGGATATTAATGTTTCATCAGATGCATAGTTTGAGAATATTTCCTCCTGCTTAGTATGTTATCTATTTATGATTCTTGGTAATTTCCTTTACTGTGGATAAAATTTTTATTTAATGAAGTCTCATTTATTTATTTTTGTTGTTGCTGATTTGCTTTTGGGCTCTTGGTAATAAATTCTTTGCTTAGGCCAATGTCTAAAAATATGTTTCCTACATTGCATTTTCTTCTAGAATTTTGATGGCTTCAGGTCTTACACTTAATTCTTTATTCCACCTCAAGTTAATTTTTGTATATATGAGAGATTGAGGTCCTATTTCATCCTTCTGTCTATGGCCATTCCAATTTTTCTAAGACCATTTATTGAGTAGGGCATCCTTTCCTCAGTGTATGTTTTGGTCTCCTTTGTCAAAAATCGTTTGGTTGTAGCTACATTGTTTTATTTTGGGGTTCTCTATTTTGTTCCATTATTCTATACATCTACATTTATACTGATAGAACACTGTTTTAGTTACAATAGGCTTGTGATTTAGTTTGAAATTAGGTAATGTGATGTCTCTAGATTTGTTCTCTTTGCTTAAGATTCCTTTGTTATTTGGGCTCTTTTTTTGTTTCCTTATGAAGCTTAGGATTTTTTTTCCCTAGGTCTATAAAAATGATGCTGGTATTTTGATGAGAAATGTATTAAATAGGTAAATCACTTTGGGCAGTATGGACATTTTAA
>NW_003852445.1:12746628-12750689 GCF_000181295.1 Otolemur garnettii
ATGGGGATTTAGAGCTGAATATTGCCTCAGAGCTTATTAACACTGATCAAAGCCGACACTTATTTATGCTGGCTACTTTCTGTTTGCCCCTCCAGATCCACTCTCCTCTCTGCTCTGCTCTGCTCTGAGCCCTGGAAGGCAGAGCTGTGTGGATTTGTATACAGAAGTTCCTTTGCTTTCTGCTTTCCTCCTGGACTTACTCAATGGGAGGCAGGAACAGGAGATCAGAGAAAGAGATAAATCAGATCAGCAACGATTATGTTTCTGTTTCTCTGCCAATGGCTACGGCTCCCTTCAGCTCTTTTAATACCCACTTTCCCCCAGCACCTCTCTCTTTCCATGTTGTAAGTGGTAACAGCTTCATTCTGTTAGAAATATAACAGTTCTGCACTTGAGGTTGCATCGTCTAAACTGTTGTTTCTCTTAACTATGTTTACTCCTTTGTTCAAAAAATATACACTTTATACTCTTCAATTACCTCTTTTAAATGGATCATCTATGTCCTGTCAGAACCCGGATTAATTAATACATCAATATATTTTAAATATAGATTATATTTATACTTTAAATATAGATTTTTAGTGAAGAGAAAATAGGAAGGTTTTTTCAATGTTGATGAGTTCTTTTTTCTTGCACACTCAGTTTCAATCCAAATCGCAGCACTTTGTTGGCTCCCAATTATCCCCTGTTCAGAACTCCTGATGCATTTCAGGCCTGGGTAGTCTAAATCTTTAGAGGAATAGTGCCACTTCTTTTGGCCTTACCACGTTATTCTAACTTCTCATTTTCATGTTTGTCTTACAAGCAATACTTGACTCATGACTTTATTTTTTAGTTAAATCCCAACCTCATTCCCATCCTCTTCACTGTTGCTCTTAAACAAAATAGTTATTCTCCATACCTGATTAAGTGTAGCAATTTCTTCTAGTCCAGGACTATTTCTACAATTGGAAATAATAATGTGAGTTGCTAGATTTATTTAAGCATTTGGAAATATCATTATGGCTGTAAATATCTCTAATAGTTCCAGAATATAGGAAGGCTACCAAGAAATCTAGCAGCGTATAGTCGATTAACAGTGCACACACTGGCACTTTCATGTCCATTATGCTTAAAATTTTTAAACTAATGTATTCATTCCAGAAACAGCAGAACAAAAAGATCTCCTGCTAGGAGATCTATTTTCATATCAATATTTAAAATGCTTTCAATATTCACCATTTCACACTCACTAAATCTCCAGTGACTTTTTGCTTCCAGGAAACCATCAGTTATTGCAAACCAAAGAGAACATCTAAAAGGGCCTGTAAAATGGAATACACACTGGCAGGCAGGGAGTCCAAAGCTCGCTAAAGAATGCAATTAACAAAATTTCTCCTAATTCATGCAAATGAATAAATTGTGGTACCGTCTTGAAGATCCATATTTATTATATCCCCAAAGAGAGAGTCAGTCAGTACCTAATTTTAGAATCTAGCCCTTGGAGTAAAGTATTCCTCATAAGAAAATAATACTGCATGTATACACCACTGAATGGAAATAGAAAATTCACACTCAAAGACCAAAATGTAAAGAACAAATACACATGTTAGAAACATTTATCTTACTAATGAAATTATGTAAAATAAACAGTGGGATTTTTTGTTTGTTTGTTTTACAGATTGGAAAAACATTTTAATAGATAACATTAATTCCTTAGAATGAACTTGTCGTAGTGAAGAGCATATTATTTAAAATCACACTGCCTAAGGGCTTGAATCCCAATTTCATGTCTAACTGAAGCCCTTTGGACAGCTACTTACTCTGGTGGAGCCATAGTTTTTAAATCTGTAAAATGGAGATACTTAGCATATGTGTACATGTGGTTGAGAAGATGTAAGAATATAATGTCTATGCAGCAGTTGGAATAGGCCTAGCCACAGGTTAAGTACTTCGTACTTGCTGCGGTGATAAATGAAAATACCTGTGGGGAGAAAGGTAGTAAGTTGGGGAAATAAACCCCTCAAACTCCCTGATGCTATATTGAGAGTGTAAATTGGCATAAAATGTCTAGATGAATGTTTACCTATATATGTATGAAGCTTAAACAAATTCATTTCTTAAGAAAACTAATTCTAAGCCTTTATCCTAAGAAACCTATCACAGAGACACACAAAGATTTATTTTTAAGAATGCTCATTTTATCATTATTTATAAAACATCATGAGGAATGTGTAAAAGTGGTAATATTGGAATTATTCAATTAGATATTATGTAATAAACAGTACTTTTGAATATGATTTAGTCTACACAGTCTGTGAAAGAACAGAATATAAAATGTTCTTGCCATTGAACCCAAATGTTTGCTTTAACGTGCAAATTTTATAAGTTATAGGTATGCACAAAAATTACATAATATACAAAGAAAGAACATGAAATTTAATTAAATATGTTGACTTTGAATAGCATTATTATAGGCGATTTTTGTTGATTTCTTTATATATTTACATTTCTAAGAATTTTATTATGAACATTTTCAAAATTAGAAAAAAAATCTGATGAACATCTCCTTACATGTTTTATATTTAATATGATATAAGACTGGACATGGTGGGTCACACCTATTATCCTAGCATAGGACTCTGGGAGGCCTGAACTCAGGAGTTAGAGACCAGCCTGAGCAAAAGCAAGAATCTGCCTTTACTAAAAATGGAAAAACTAGCCAGGTATTGTGGCAGGTGTCTGTAGTTCCCCCAGCCATTCCGGAGACTGAAGCAAGGGGATTGCTTGAGTCCAGGGATTTGAGATTGCTGTGAAATATGGCACCACAGCACTCTACCCAGGGCACAGAGTGAGACTCAGTCTCAAACAAAACAAACACAAAGAAACAGATAAACTATATGATTAAACAGATTTTCAAGCTCAGAGCAGTCCTTGATCGTCTCCTATTCATCTTTCTTTCTTAAGAAATGCACACTCAATTAGATGCATTTACAACATCATACACAACAATGGCCTTTTCTTATGAGTGACTATAATTACCTGGCCCACATCCTGACATCTGTTTAGTACCCAAACATAGACTTAAGTCTTCTCCATTTCTAGACCCTTAATAATAATCATTTATTTAGAATATAATTATTTTGCATAAATTATCTACTTTAATCTTTATAATTAACCCATGAATTAGGTATATTCTCTTTCTATTTTATAGAACAGAGATTTGAGGCCCACTAAAGTGAACTTGCCCTTAGTTGTGAAAGTTCAAAGACCAGAATTTGATGCTAAGTCAGTTTTACTTCAGAGGTAGCTTAACCTCTAGGTGTGCAGCCTTTCAATAAATGCCTCATACATTACTGACTTCTTTTCTTTATTTTTAGTATTGAGAAGAAGAAGAAAAAGCAACCTATTACAAACTATATTCTAAGATGTATTCATGTCTGGAAAGTTAGTACAAAATAACTTGATATTAACAATTGTGCATAATATATCTATAAACACCAGGAAAGCACACTAAAGATTAATTGTATCCATTTTGCCAAGACAATGAATTTGCAAAAAAAATCGTAAAATTAAAAGGACATAAGAAAATATAGGAAATGTTTTACAAAGCTAATATTACTTTTTTAAAGAAAAAAGTGTGAAAATATTTGCTAGCACAAGAATACAAAGTATTAATTTCTGAACAACAGAAATGTTTCTGTTTTGTTCTGTCTTCAGATTGATATTTCTGGTGAAAGGAGGAATTTTTTATTTTGTCATACCGATGCTGATATGATACTTTGCAGTGATTCTCAAGTCATTTCTAATGTAGGTATAGCTTTTATAACTGGAAAATGAAGTCAGGGGAAATGATATGATTTTCATATAGAAATATGGAGCTGAAGTAGAAATTGATTCTATTCGTGGTTCTATTACTAATTTGGTTACAAATGTACCTGCAGAGAGTTTAAAAGTCAGATACCATTTCCTCATTTGAGCAACGAGAGAGTATTTTATAATTAAACACACCTTTTAACTGTATCATTCTGTGATTATGCTAGTGCTAGGACATCATAGGTATGAATAAATATTTATAAAA
Organism: Otolemur garnettii; assembly: GCF_000181295.1. Taxonomy (NCBI): domain Eukaryota; kingdom Metazoa; phylum Chordata; class Mammalia; order Primates; family Galagidae; genus Otolemur; species Otolemur garnettii. The sequence continues at coordinate 12,750,689 of NW_003852445.1, forward strand.
A
>NW_003852445.1:12751394-12754009 GCF_000181295.1 Otolemur garnettii
CATGGGAATTGGGGAAAGGATTGTAAATTGGCATGAGGAACATGCATGTTGCTTTCACACTCAGTTGTATATTTCTAGAAATAATTATTTTGTGTTCTCACTTACACATCCATCCTAAAAGCTGTAATGGCATAGAAGAACTAAAGGCCAGTTGAATAAAAAAAATCTAAATGTGGCCGTTATGCTCCATTGAATGAAAGAAACATCATGTAACTTCAGCTTTCAAAATAACCTTCTGACAAGATGTTGAACCAAAGACACAAGCTGCCAGATCATCTCAGTAAGAAGGAAAAGTTTAGATAAATAATATGAAACAAACATAGGTTGGGTGTAATTCCAAGCAAGAGTCCCAGAACCTACCAGAGATCCCATGGGAAGAAGTGAAACAGAAAATGTGGGAGCAAGATGTTGGCAGAGATCAATCCCCAACAGTCTTGGGTATAGTGAGAAGGGCAGGTAGAGTGGTTTATTTCTCCTCATATCTCTGGCAGTTAGTGGGCTCTAGAGTCAATGGCCTAAAAGACATTTACAGACAACTCTAACCCCAAACAACTAAATATAAATTCTTCTTATCAGCACAGAGAACATTCTTCATTGTTGGTCACATCTTCAGCTACAAAATGTGTCTCAAAAATTAAAAAAAAATAGATATTATACCATGCATCTTCTCATGGAATAAAATTAGAAATAAAATCCAACAGAAAAACTCAATTCTACCCAAAGTCATATAAATTACAAAACCTACTAGTGAACAGTTATTTTGTCCAGAAGGAAATTAAGGTAGAAATCATAAGATTCTTCAACGTAAATGACAAAGGGGACACAAGTTATCAAAATCTGTGGGATTCAGCAAAAGAAGTCCTTCAAGAAAAATTTGTAGCCTTAAATGCCTACATGAACAGAAAAAAAGAAAGAAAGAAAGAAAAGGAAAATGTAAACTAATCATTTGTACTCTTATATTAATCTGAAATTAAAAAAAATTAAATGTCTGAAAAAAGCCTAAAGAAAAGGAAAATCTAATAAGCTATCTCAAGGAATTAGAAAAAGGAAGAACAAATAAATCCTAGATACAGCAGAAGAAAAGAAATAACTAAGGTCAGAGCAGAACTAAATCTAATCAATGAAAAAAGAATTTTACAGAAGATTAATAAAATAAGTTGTTTCTTTGAAAAGCTAAACAAAATTAACAGACCTTTTGCTAGATTAATCAGAAACAGAAAGGAAAGAGCCCTAGTAAGCTCAATCAGAAATAAAAAAGAGGTATTACAATTGATAACAGAAATATAAAACATCTCTGAATACTAGAAAAAAATCTGTGCACATAAACTGGAAAATGTTGAGGAAATGGAAAAATTTTTGGAAACACACCTCTCTTGGTTCAACCAGGAGGAAACAGAACTCCTAAAATACAACGATATCAACTAACAAAATTGAAGTAACAAACAAATTGAAGTAACTAACAAAATTGAAGTAACAAACAAAAACTTCTAACAAAGAAAAGTCCTAGACCATATGGTTGTGCAGCCAAAATTTACCAGACCTATAAAGAGGAAATGGTTCTTATATTGCAGAAATTATTTCATAACATCAGTAAGGAAAGAATCATTCCTACTCCTTCTCTGAAGCCAATATGACCTTGATACCAAAGTCAGGAAAGGACACAAGAGAAAAAGAAAACTACAGGGCAATATTTCTTATGAATATAGATGCAAAAAAATTATCAATAAAGTTCTAGCAAACTAAATTCAGAAGTGCATCAAAAATATAAGAGCTCTTAACAAAATAGGCAGAGATGGAATATACCTCAAAATTATAAAAGCTACATATGCCAAACTCACAGCCAATATCGTACTGAATGGGGAAAAATTGAAAGCATTCCCACTTCAATCTAGAACTACATAAGGCTACCCACAGTCACCACTTCTATTTAACATAGTGCTGGAAGTCCTAACCAGAGCCATCAGATAGGAAAAGAAAATTAAGGGTATCCAAATGGGGTCAAAAGAGGTCAAACAATCACTCTTTCCTGATGATCTTATATCTAGAAAACTCTAATGATACTGTCAAGAGAATCTAGGAATTGATACATTCAGCAGAGTCTCATCATACAAAATCACATACACAAATCAATACCCTTCCTATACACCAACAGTAGTCACACCAAGAATGAAATTAAAGATTCAATACCTTCAACAATAGCAACAAAGAAAATATGATATCTAGAAATTTAGTGAACCAAGGAGGTTAAAAGATCTCTACAGGGAAGACTATGAGTTATTGAAGAAGTTATTTAAATCACAGAGGATATAAAATATGCTCACGGATGAGCAGAGTCAAAGCTTTAAAAAGTCTATACTATCAAAAGTGATTCACAAATACAATGCAATCTCTGTTAAAATACTGACATCATTTTTCACAAATCTAGATGAAATAATTCTCTGCTTCATATGGAACCAGAAAAGATCCAGAAGAGTGAAGGGAGGCCTAAGAAGAAAGGGCAAGGGAGGCATCACTTTACCCGACTTCAAGCTATACTATAAGGCAAAATAGCATAGTATTGGCACAAGACCAGAGAGATAGTCCAGGGCAGGGGTCCTCAAACTTTTTAAACAGGG
>NW_003852445.1:12754050-12756841 GCF_000181295.1 Otolemur garnettii
GACTTCAAGCTATACTATAAGGCAAAATAGCATAGTATTGGCACAAGACCAGAGAGATAGTCCAGGGCAGGGGTCCTCAAACTTTTTAAACAGGGGACCAGTTCACTGTCCCTCAGACCATTGAAGGGCCAAACTGAGGGCCCCGGGATGAGTCAGCTGCTAAGCAGGACAGGCAGCGGAGGCAAAAACACCAGGGGGCTGGATAAATGTCCTCAGTGGGCCGCATGTGGCCTGCAGGCCATAGTTTGAGGATGCCTGGTCCAGGGGATCAGAAAACAAACCCAGATATAAAAGCACCCTTGTATCACCATCTGATCTTTGACAAGGCAGACAATAACATAAATGGGGAGAAAGAATCCCTATTCAATAAATGGTGCTGGGAACTGGAATAGCCACTTTTCACCACTCACAACAGTTCTTGATGGATAACAGACTTAAACCTATTGCATGAAACTATAAGAACTCTAGAAGATAATGTTGAAAAAATTCTTATAGGTATTGGCCTAGGCAACAAATTTATGAAGAAGACTCCAAAGGCAATCAGAGCAACAACAAAAATTAACAAATAGACCTGATTAAATTAAAAAGCTTTTTCATAGCCCAGGAATCAATAGAGTGAATAGACAACTGACAGAATGGCAGAAAATATTTGCATCTTATACTTTGGATAAATGGCTGATAACAAGAATCTATAAAGAAGTAAAGCAAATTATAAAGAAAAAACAAAACGGGCAAAAAACATGAATAGAAGCTAATGGTCACTAATGTGAAAAAAAGTTCAACATCTCTAATCACCAGGGAAATGCAAATCAAAACCATAATGTGGTATCACCCCACTCCTATGAGAATGACTTTTATCAAGAAAGTTCCCAAACAACTGATGCTGGCACGAATGTAGAAAGGAACACTTGTATACTGTTAGTGGGAGGGCAAAGTAGTACAACCTTTATGGAAAGTCATACGACAAGGAAATCAAAGTAGACCTACCATCTGATCCAGCTGTACCACTATTGGTTGTCTACTCAAAGGAGAAAATGTCACATGCACTTGAATGTTTATTACAGCACAATTCACAATGGCAAAGATGTGAAACCAACCCAAATGCCCCCCAATACATGAGTTAACAGATTGATCAAATGTGGCATATATGTATACCATGGAGTACTATTTAACTATAAGAAAAAAAAAAGGTGACGTAATACTTTTTGTAACATCCTACATTGAACTAGAGACCATTCTTGTAAGAGGAGTTTCGCATCCTAAAAATTTAGAAATATAATCTCTTCGTGTTATCAATGGAAAAGAATTCAAACTCTGTAAGATAAACTTTTTTAGTTTTTTTGTTTTTGCAGTTTGGGTCTGGGGCTGGGTTTGAACCCGCCACCTCTGGCATGTGGGGCCAGCACCCTACTCCTTTGAGCCACAGGTGCTGCCCTCTGTAACATAATTTAAAGAGGTTTATTCTGAGCTGAGTGTGTGTAATTGTGACCTGGAGGGCCACATTCAAGAAGCCTTGAGCAAGTGGCCTTGCCTTGGTTGGGTTTGGTTTTTACATTTCCAGAAGGCAAGAATTACACATCAATACATGGAATGGATACATTAGTTTGGCTAGAAAAGGTAGGATCTCTTGAAGCAGGGGCACAGATTATAGATTGGTTTAAAGATTCTTTGATTTGTAACTGGTTAAAGAAATGAAGCTTTGTCTAAAGAGATGGAATGTTTTAAGATAAAGACTTTCGTTAAGTAATACTGGACATATACCTAGACTTAGGTGATTTGTTAAGGAAACTGATGACCTATAGGTGTAGTTGAAGCTTTGTCTTGTATATACTTATGCCTGTTAATGTAGGTTACAAAGGATATCTCCAATAGGGTAGGAGGGCGTGACAAGACCCTCCCTTCTCATGGATAGCAACTCAGCTTTAGGGTATTTCTGGGGTCTCCTTGGCCCACAGGGGTTCCCATTCAGTTATCTGGAGGACTTAAGATTTTATTTAGTTCACAATGCAATACTAGTCTATGATCTGTCTTAGCTTTGCCTTCATAAAAATACTGTCAGTGTTCTCAAGCTGCAGAAAATTATGCTTGTTCTCTACCACTAAATCCTGACCTGGCTATTTTTCTTAAGGTGCCAAGGATAATCTCAGTGGCATTCAATCTGCAGAGGCCTGTGCTTTTTAAATCCAATAAATCTAAACCAAATAAATCTATCCATAATTAAGAAAACTTACATTTATTAGCCTTTCACTTTAATTAAAAATTTATTTCTGTGTGTTTTTTTAAGTGAAACTTGAAGCTATAAATCTAAACCTTAAGAATATAAACTTATATTTTGGCAAAAATTCTTGTTGAGGTAGCATAAATAGTAAACAATTACTATTAACAAATAACTCTAGGCCACAGAACCTGAGAACACGTTTATATTTTCAGCATGAAAGGCCCTTTACTATGGCCATATCTAGAAAAATATCCAGAGATGGATGGAGAACCCTCAGGCATAATAATGCTGCAAAGAAAAAAATGTCCCCCCCAAATTTTGTGATCATCCTATTCTTTGGATTTTCTTAGTCTAACCAAGTCAATATGAGGAATTATATTACTGCATAATCAAAGTTATTTGTTTGCACATTTCAGGGATTGTAAATGATTCTGACCTTTGCTGAATTATTATGAGCAGAAAGGACAACTATCCCCTTTAAAACTTGCCTCTTGATGTTAATAAATTAAGGACTTTGCAGAGCTCCATGCCAGACTCCATTTGTTGAATTGAAGTTTCCAGGTGAAATGAACA
>NW_003852445.1:12757172-12770465 GCF_000181295.1 Otolemur garnettii
CTTTCTTCTTCTTTTTAACCCCTCCAAAATCTAGCTCCTGAGAGATTACAGAATCAAATTTACCATTATTTAGAATCCAGCTACATTTCTTTCTGGCAGAAATTAATTTCTTCTTAAAGACTTTTTGAGAAAAAATATAGTGATGTTTAAAATTTGGTTTGGAAGTTAAATAGATTTTATTCAGCAGCATTTTCAGTTGAGTAAAAATTAATAAAACCATATTGCAAGTATAATAATAGAGGAAAAGACAATTGGAAAACCATATATGCAAAAGCAAAATAATTGAAAATTTGTTTGGGGGCTTGGAAAAACTGAGAATTGAGGATAAGTATTCTTTTTTTCTGAGAAATGTGATATCCAGCGCTTTGAGAAGATGTTGAGTTATCTGTTGTTATGAACCTAGATAATTTGTTCATAACATTCTTATATTTAGATATAGTAATAAGGAAGTTTATAGAAACCCACCTGACCACATTGCAATAATTAACTGCAATGCAATGGATTTTAAAAATAAAATTTCAGTCGCATTGTGCAGGATTGGAGGGAATGAAATGATGCTAGAATCACAGACACTGTGACAGGCAGTGAGGGGGCTCTTTGGTACTCCTGGACACTACTTAATAGCATCCTATATTCATTTTTATAACTGAAAAGGAGTGTTTAGCCTTGCCTATCCTGCTGCTGCTTAAGATTTGCAGACCACAGCCTGGAAGTGCTCCTAGACGTCCTCTGTCATAATTGTAATTTGATGTCAGAGTATAGGTTAGTTTCTTAGGAGGATCTTTTTATGATTCCATTCATCAAAATGAAGTCCCCATCTCCCCTAGGTCCTTTCTCATAGAACTTGTTTATTTCCCCTTCTAACCTTTCTTACACTTAGTGATTTTTTTTTTTTTTTTTGAGACTGGGCCTTGTTCACAGTTGATAGTTTTAAATTTATGTTTGTCTAATGTCTACTATTCCAGTAAACCGTTGCTGTAGCTTTATCCTCTACCTCCCATGTCCATACTTACATCCTCACAGCTCTTGTCTCCTTTTGGACATTCACTTCATGAAGACAGTGTCCTGCCTTCAGGTATATCATTTTACCCTTGATCTTCTCCATAACTGTAGTCTTTGTGGTAGCCACCATCCCGCAGGCATTTGCAACATGAAATACAGCAAGTTAATGTCCATGGGTTCTACTTTCATCCATTGGTGTATATAGTTGATAGATAAATGCTTTGGTCTATCCTTGGGGGGACAGTGATGAACTATTGGGCTTAATCATATACAGAGTGCTAGACTTACCACCACACTACTAAATGCTATGCCATTATGAGTATAGCCCATTTTCCCAGCTGACTTGACCAACATGTTCACATGCATATTGGAAACACCCAATACTTCTTAAATGCAACTAATATACATCCCTGGATTTATAGAAAGTTGCATGTAATGATGAACTTTAAGTCACAATAGTTTCTCCTCACTGCACCTAGGACAGCTGATCTTCACCCTCATTATTACCTCTTATTAGATTCTGTCTCCAGATTCATGCTCAGAATTCTCCTTTTTGGACAATATCAGAGGTAGTTCTGGCTCCTTGCTTCCAGGCTGAGTGTATGGGGACCTTGGTGGCATATACCACCTCTTCCCCACCTCTACACCAAATTCTGATGAAGGCACTAAAGTCATCAGCATTCATCCTTGTTTTGTTTTTTTCTTTTTTGAGACAGAGTCTCACTATGTTGCCCTTGGTAGAGGGCTGTGGTGTCCTAGCTCACAGCAACCTCAAACTCTTGGGCTTAAGTGATTCTCTTGCCTCAAGCCTCCCAAGTAGCTGGGAGTACAGGTGCCTGCAACAACACTTGGCTATTTTTTATAATCCTCTTTCTAAGGGTCTTTGTTTTTTTCTCAAAATTTTGCAGCAATTTGTCATTTAGTTTACACATAGCTATGTCATAAATTGTTGGGGCTCCAGAGCTTTTATATTCAAACCAGCTGACTTTCAAAATTAATATTTCCATCCCAGGATTTAAATTGCTTAGAGATTTTTCAAAACCAATTCTATACTTTGAATTATGACCTGAAATGGAGGAATAATCAATGTGGTTGGCTTCAGAATCTAAGGGTCACTTGCTGCAGCCAGGCAGCTCAGGAAAACAAATGACCCTCTGGCAGTTCTAAGAGTAGAGGTCAGCACAGTGGACCTAATGGGAAGCCATTTGAGTTTGAGGTTTAAATCTAAGGCCTCTATGTCATGGTTAGAAGACGAAACTATTCACAAGGTCATGTACATTATGAAAAGCTTTGAAGATGACAAGTTATGTTTTGCTTTTTTTTTTTCAAGAAGTTGAAAACTTTTCCCCTGGCAGGGCTAGCATGATTGGTATCCCATCCAATCCCCATTTGAAATATAGGAGAGTGGTAAATGCAATGAAGTGGTTATCATCACTATTTTATTGATGAGGAAACTGAAGCCCTAAAGGATTAATATGTTACCTGAAGCCAGCTGAAAGGTGATAAAGGTGAGGTTCAGTCCAAGGACCATTTAATTCACAAACCTCACTTTTGCTACAATATCATGCAGCACCCCTTGCCAAAAACAGCCAGAAACAAAAAAGTTTTGTCCAAATGGATAACTTTTAGTTTTACTGTTTAAATGTAAAATTTTATTTTTAAGGAATATCACGTATCTTCCAGGCTATGAAAAATCAATGTCATGCTGAGTGCAGAGTCATGTGGCACCTGCTGGTTCTCCCAGCTACTCAGGAGGCTGAGGCAAGAGGATCACTGGAGCTTAAGAGTTCCAGTCCAGCCTAAGCAACATAGTGATACCCATCTCAAAGAATAAAAATTAATGTCATATTGCAAAATAAAACAGAAAAAAGTTTCTACATTGGAATGTAAACCATTTCCCTTTATATTACACACCTAAAGATTTCCCACAGACATCCAAAGGTGAAAGATGAGGAACAAAGCACCATTCACTGTAATTCTGATTGCTTTAGTTGTTGTTCTTCTCTATTAACTCAGTGGTAAAGCTTTACTTTCAATCCCTAAATCCTAAAAGAGTAATGTTGGGATCATGGGGAGGTGAGATGTGGTCCCTGGAAGGTGTATAAGTCCCATTCTCTGGTTTCTTCATATATAGGGAAAGCAATTTTGGCCATATCGTACCAATGAAACAGTGTGCCATGGAGATGGAAACTACAACGGAGTTTTATTTCTATTTCCCATTCTCTCTTTGCAATTTTATTCATAGGAATATACTCTATCCCCTGCCTCTACATGAAAACTTGGACAGAACTGTGGCTTTTTTATTTGTATTTAGACTAAAAGCAAACTAACCAGCCAAAAATCTGGTCATTTTTAGTCACACAAAGTCAAAATTCAGAGAATAAATTAATAACCATTCCCACATAAGAGTTAAAACTCTAAACTTGACTTGTGTTAAAGCTTCTGTTTAACCTCCTTTGGGCTGAAACTCTCTAAGGGGAGGCATGGAAGATACTTCATTCTCTACTTTCTTTATGTTCATGTTCCTTTTTTTTTTTTTTACGGAGATGCTTGGGGCAGATGAGTCAAATGCCAGTTCTTACTTGGTATTTGTCAGGAATTTGCTTTTGGCAGATGGCTAACTTTAAGCAACTCTGGATGGGCCTACACAATGATGATTTTTCTATAGCAGTGGGGCTTTTGTGGCCCTTGAAAGTTGCCAACTTGGCTTCTCTTTCCTGTAGTTGCACCATTAGCCAGATATGTCTGTCTCCCAACTGGTGTTTGTATCTTCCAACTAAGCTTCTAGGCATTTCACCCTCAGCCTTGCTCTGGAGGTCCCTTTGTCCCTCCAGGAAACCATCCTGGGAAGGACTGAGATGTTGGGCATCGAGTTGACCAGAACCTGAGACAGTGCCAGCAAGGAAGATGGCGCTGAGGAAAGAATCAAGCTTACACCAAACTTAGTACACAAAACCAGAAGCCTATAAAGGCACACACTGTTCCACATGCCTTTGGGGCAGTGTGAGAACAACGCAGTCTCTATCCTGTTTCCTGGAGTCATTTTATTGGGTACATAACAGAGTATATATGCAAGTATGCACAGAGGTCGGTAGTCAGCAGTCAAGGTTAAGAATGAGAGAGGGGTGATTACAGCCCCCAGAAAGGCTGGGTAAACAGGTAAATAGGGAAATAGGGTGGTGGAACATCTGAAGTGGTCAGATAATGGTGCAATGAGAAGAGAGCGGGAGAGCAGACAGACAGACATCTCAGCTTCTCTAGCCTAAGCTACTAGTTGGTGGTCTCAGCTGCCTGCACTGCTGATTTCCCCATGCAGGGATAGTCATGATATTCTCCTGACCTTCAGACTCCTTTCTTATCAATTAGGAGTACAGGGGTGGGCTGCTTGCAGGCTTTACCCTGGTTTTTGAAGGGCCCATGGGTCTCAGCCTGCCAATTCCCACACTAAGAGAATGCTGCCCTTACTTTGCCACAAACCCCAAACCTGGTGAGTGGAAAACACTCCTGCAACACTTGGAAAAAACATCTTGGAAAAAGGATCATCTCAGTCTAGGAACACTGAACAGACACTACCACCAATGAGTTATTCTGCCTGACAGTTACCCCCTAGAATCCCAGCGACAGGATAAATCCCCAACCACGGTCTACATGGGCTTCTTCAGGCAGGAATCAGGCACTGCTCTCCATGTGTTTTGACAGCAGGGGAAGCACTGAGTTATCTTCTTATCAAGGAACGTTATCTAAAACTTAGACATAAAGCAAAAAGATCACCATGTGCTTTTCAAATTTATAGAAAGGATTATCTGAGAAGACTGTCCAAAGATCATCTGTCACTCTGAAAAGAGGTATTTTTGACTTATCCCTAATAATTTGTCTAAGTGGAGAAAGAATGAAAAGTTAGATATTAACTTATAGACTATTGATCAACTGTAATTTATTTTTAATTGGAGATGCAAATGAGTTTTTTAGTAAAACATATGGTTATGATCTTTATGTTATGACTTTTTTGACATATAGAATACTACATAATTTTCTATTAAAGTAGAAATATTATTCTGGTGTTTGTTTTTCTACTGGAAAAATAATATGTAAAATCTTTCTGTGAACCAGCTTTGTCATTAGGTTGGTTTACTCATCAATGCATTATGTAAATTAGTTTCATAAACTCACAGGTTGTTTGTGTTAATTTTTTGAAAATTATTTTGAGTTAATTTTCTGAAAATTATATTTTGATGCCCTTGAAACTCTCTAAGCTTGAAATGAGAAGGTGACACCTCGCTCCTCCCCAACACTGACAATGGGGTGGTGAGAGTTCCCCAAAGCAACACGTCTGTTTAAAGAAATGTTTTCACCAATTTCTTTTATAAACTTTCTCCTTACACTCTAGCCCCTTTTTGTATTTGTAAAATGGATGGAAATATTCAGGATTTATGGAAAAGGTCTTTTGTCATTTCCTTTGAAAATCAGTGTACTGATGGTTTGTATCCCAACTCATGTTTAACTCCTTAATATAGTACAATAGTGACACCTCAGTCAATCTGAGACACAAATAGTCATCCTTTAATATCTTGTCTTAGTACTATTAAAATAAAAGAGCAAATTGAAAGAAGAAAAGGCAACCATGAATAACTATGACCTTGACTTCCTTGTAGAAAACCAAGTTTTCATATTTGCTACCACTTTTTATTTACTACTTCCTTTTAGTTTCAAAGTGAATTCAGCTAGCGGTATTCTTCACACCTCACATTTTCACAATACAGTAGAGCTTACATAATTGACCACCTCTCTCTATCAATCACTTCCTTAAGTTGACATAGAGTGGACATGTGTGTATGTGTTGGTACGGTAGGCCTAGTTCCTTAAATTGACTACCTCCATATGTTGACCAGTTTGTTATAGTCCCTTGGGTGATTAATTTACAGAGGTTCTACTGTATTTATGTCTGGAAACTTCTGGAAGAGGTCAGTTTGGACTGGCCCAGGCTCCTATATCTATGAAACTGAGAATGGTTCTTTGATTGTGCAGCAAAGGCATAAGGCATGTGCTAAGCAGGGGTGTAGATTAGAGAAAGTTACTTCCCAAATGTTGTCTTCTTACATATAGAACATCACCACATGGTTTAAAGTGACTCTGGAAAACATTAAATATTCCATATTAAACCTATATTCAAAAATGCCTCATGAAATGTTTTATAAATGGTCGAGTAAGGTATCATTGGTTGGTTAGGGTTATGTAAGTTTTGGTACAATTAACTACCCTCCACCTGGTTTCCATGTTGATTATGGAGCTGGCTCTACCAACAGAGAAGGTTCTGTGAGATGATCCTGTCTATGGCTTGAACACTTGAAAAGAAAATAAGTGCCAGGCATTTCATTTACCATGCCTCTGAACAGGGTAGCTGCATTTGCAACTATTGACTAAATGAAATGGGCAAGAATGTCCAGGTTGGAATTTTCTTTGCTCCTTGCATTTCACTTTCAGATGCTGATTAAAACTTTGTAAAAAAGATGAGGTCAGCATACAAAGCCCAAAGTGGTGGAGATCTTTATTAACATCTTAGAGGCATATAAAGTGATACCCTCTTAACAATGAGGAGATTTCTTCAAAGTTTCCGACCTCCTTTAAAAGTGGAAAAAAAAAAACCAACAAAAAAATAAGACCCTATTAATTGCAAACATTAGGATCCCAAGCTGATTGACTATGATTATAACACCTCATTTTCTAGGGAAATATTAAATACAAAATGATTCCCCCTCCTACCATCTTATGTTGAGGTCCTGTTATCTTTGACATGCTTAAAATGCAAGTTGTATGAAAACTCTAAAAGAGAATTCATTGTGCCAGAATTGACAGAGGGCAGCAGAAAACTTACAAGCTGTCCTCTAGTCAATTCAAAAAGTAATTAATTGCAGCTGTTGTTTTGCAGCAAGCTAGGGAAATGTCACCAAATACAGAAAACTCCAAGAAGAATGACAAGGCCTTCCTGTAATTTTCCCAGCCTAAACAGAAATGAGATGAATGCATTGTGACTGCTGTAGGTAATGAGACTTTGTAACATTATTATAAATAGGGTGCATAATTAGTGTTCTACAGTTCAGTAAGCATTTTGTGTTGTTTTTGTGAATTTGGAGTAGGCCCCAATGGCTTGACAAAACATTCACTCTCCCTAAATCAGGAAAACATTTTGGATTCAGACACTGCTTCCAAATATACTGTCAATTATTTGTGAAGATGAATTTAGAAGCGAATCAAGACATTAACAATGGGGAGAAGAATTAACAGTGAGTGGTAGCTACTGCGTGTCAGCTATGTGCCACCCGCTCTACAGAGTGCCCGTATTAGCTCATTTAATCTGCACGAGGCAGCTATTACTATTATCTTTCATAAGACACTGAGGTCCAGAGAGGTGAACTTGACCAATATCCAAACAAGTGATTTTAAAACACAGGTCTGTATGTCTAATTTAAAATCCTTGAGTCTCTATACAATTTACCCTCCACAGTTTCTGCAACGTATGGAAATTTATACTGTGGAATTTTTCTCTTGAGATTCTCTTTGGGGGTGATGTTTGCTATCCATTTTAGTGAAAAATGTTCCAGAAGAGTACCTGTATTTACTATGGAGACATTGGTGGAAGCAGCCACCACAAAGGCAAAATAATAAGAATAATAAAGGTTGAAATTATAAATGGATAAAATACCATCTCTATCACTCTGCGCTTATATTTGCAAAGGTGAACTCATAAATATCTACAAGTTTTCATTTACCTTTGGTAAGGCTTAAAAGTAGACTAAAATGGAATATAAGTATCTCTGATATTAAAATGAAGGTATCATCAGCTTCAAAGAATATCAGTAAAGAAGAAATATATATTTGTGTCTATGTATGTGTGTATGTATATAGCATATGTGTATATATTTATGTAGACACACATATATAATCTTTTTATACTTAGAGATAAAATGGGATTTTAGTCCTTAAACTGCATCTACAATCAGTAATAACTGGTGACTGGGCAGAAGGAAATTCAGGGAAGCAGAGGAGACCAGGTTTCTAAAGAACCCCTTCTCCTGCATTATGAAAAGACTCAAGACACTGTGGCTTAAACATTATAGTTTACTTTTATTTCACGTAATAGTTAAACATTAGCAGTTCAGGGCTGCTGGACAACTCTGCCATTCTCAAGATATACTTAAATCTCTGGATCCAAGGCACCTGCCCTGCTGTCACCTCTGTACACCAGCCTGTGGCCTCTGCTGGTGACAGGGAAGAGTGACAAGGGAAGAGTGGACGTGCCCTGTGTAATAGCAAGATCTAGAAGTGGTGCATGAACCACTGCTGCACGGAGCTCCACAGAGCTCCACCACCTGGCCACAGGGGCCTGGGAAGTGGAGGTTAGTTGACTGGCCCCAGCTCAGCTAAGACTCTGGAGGGAGAGTACATTCATACCCATACTGGGAGATGAATAGCAATATTTGTCACACTGCCAGGGCAAGGAAGGGACCTACATGGCTGAACCCTGGAAGCATCATAGCCCAAAAGTTGAGTTGAAGATTTTCCTGAATAACTCTCTTCATCACTCTGTCTCCAGAACACTATAAACTAGAGAGAGGGAAAACATAGTTGTGTGTAAAGGTGGGATTTGCATTCTGAAATACCATTGTTCATCATTCCATCTCTCTTGGGTTGATATTTACACACAAACACATATACACGTCACCACCCCCACCACCAAGAAAAACTAATAAAAAAGTGTAGCCAAATGGGAGATAAAGGGCCAATGTCATTTTTTTCTAGCCAAGTTAGCTTTTATACAAACAAATGGAGTGTGTATTTTAGATTATTTTCCTGCATAAAGCATAAGCCCCCAATCCAAACTGTTGTCTTGCTACTTTCCATTTTTGTGGTCTGTACACTGATTCTTAATCTATGTAACCTACATATCACACGGGCAAGGGCAGGAAGTGTGCTTCTCACACCATCCCCTTCCCTAATCGAGATGGAAATGAAAGTGTGAAGGGGCTGGTGGGCCCTGCCCAGGCTGTGACTGCCGCTGCACCTGGGTGAAAAGAACTGGAAGCAAAGGCCCACTGATGATTGAATATCTTTTAAATTATATTTAGGACTTAACTCTGACCGATCACTTCAGCCTGTCCCTTAGGGGAGACAGTAAAGGGTAGAGAAAGAGAAATGGTAAAAGCGGAATTGTCCTTGTCTTTGGGTTAAAGTGTTAAAAGAGGATGAGAAAATAATACGCTGTGAAACAGAGTACACCAAAAATGAACCACACGTCCACTGGCTGCTTGTCTCCCCTCCACTCAAGTGGTAATTTAAAGAGAAATGTTTAAAACCAAAAGGCCTCCGGAGAACATAAAATAGACAAACCTAGCTTATAATTCTGTATGTGGTAGCAATCTAAAGGATAAGATGCAGAGATGGAAACACCTTTCATTACCTTTTCTATTCTGGGACACAGCATAAGAGGAGACATTTTAAGGGGGCAAACAAAAATCCGTATAGGAAGAATTGACAGAGGGATAAAGAGCCCCCTGCTGCCCGCTGACATGGTGGTCAGTGCTCTTTTGATATCCTAGAGTTCAAGCAAGGCCATTGCTCCAGCTGAGCATCTATTAGTTCTGCTGATGGAGCCTTCAACCTAAGAATTGTTTCTGGAGACCCTCCCAACCCTGAGCCTTTCACTCCTGCTGTCCTGCTGCTGCTGGAATTAAGGGAAGCTAAACTAGGTTTTTAAGTGGGAAAGGGGCTTCTGAAAATTGATCAACCCCAGAAAGTGGAGCCTAAATTTAGCATGGGTGTACTAAATTTTCCATTAGTAAATTGAGGGGGGAAAAAAAAACAGGTATTCAAATCATTGGTTTGTTATGAAGATGAAGCGCCATTATGAATGTCAAGCTTGTAATATAATGTCTAATATGATGTGAGGTTTCAGCACATTATTAAGATTGTTACTGTTGCTGTTGTTGATTTGATTGGCCACATAATATGCTAAGTTCTGGGGATAAAAGCCAATTAGCATATGTTCTTGCAGCAGAAGGTATACAACCAAATAAGAGGGTGATAGACATGAAATGAAATTGCAACAATAGAGTGATATTTGTTCTGTAATTGACATCTTTATAGAGTACGTTTACCTGTCAGGAAGGTTTTATAGGAGAGATCACAAGTTTTGCCTAATTTAACTTAATAAGACAAAGAAAAAATTTGAAATTCTACTTTAATCTCTATAACTCCAGGTATAAAGAGAAGTCCCACCTGCAATTTCCTAGGAAGTAGATACTTTCCATAGCTTAGCTTTTCATGTAACATTGTCCATGCTTAGCATATGTTCAAGTTCTTCTCCAGCTATGGATGGTTTTCTAATTTCCCATCACTCCTGGGACTTGCTTCCCAAGCCAGCTCACCTTTATTGCTCTCCAAAATGTGTGCTGAGGTTCACACGCATTCCTATTTCCTCTGACATTTATGTTTCCTCCAGTGTCCCTTTCCCACATGTCCTGAAGTAGGACATGTTCAGTGATATGAAATGTGTTGTCTGACAATGTACTCAATAGAGCAGAAATCTTCTTCAAGATGCTCTGAGACCCATGTCTCATATTCATAAAAGTCATTATTACTTTAGGTGCTGCTCGACTGGGAGCCTCTCTCTTCTCCTTAATTGCATCTCTCCGCTGCACTGGCTAGCAAAGAGCGGCTGCTTTATGAGTTTTCTCACTTCCTCAGTCCTGCAATATTTTGGATTCTGAATGGAGTGAAAATGTAATTCACAAAGGCAACAGTTGTTTGTCTCCTACAATTAAATTCTGGGAATTGATTCCAGAGGTAATGTTTTGAGGGGAAACAGGGCATATTGGTCATAAATGTCTTTGCTATTTGTAAAAATTGAAGTTCGATTTGGACATGAATCTGATAAAGTAAACAGAGAGTTGGACTGGATTTAGGAGACCTAGGTTATTGCCTGAGTACCTGTGCTGACTTCCTGGGAGGCTTTATTGGGGCATATTATGCCTTTCTGTGCTACAATTTCTTCATGTGCAAATGTCAGTAGCTGTGACTACTTTTCTAGCAGATATTTATTTGTAATTTCATGGATATGGTAAGATGCTTGACATGAAACTCTAAATTACATTTATAGCATGTAACCTATAAAACAGTGCCCTGTTTTGGGTTTAATGGTTAACTGCCACTGCCGGCACACTTGATAATTTTTGAATAAGAGTCCCATATTTTCCTTTTGCACTAGGCCCCACAAATTTTGTCACTCTGCCAAGGAGGCTTCCCATCTTAATAAATATGATTAATAATCCCATGATTATGTTATTACACATTTTTTAAAAGAACTTTATTTATTTATTTATTTGAGACAGAATCTCATTCTGTTGTCCTGCTAAAGTGCCACAGTGTCAGTCTAGCTCACAGCAACCTCAATTCCTGGTTCAATCAATCCTCCTGCCTCACTCTTCCAAGTCGCTGGGACTGTAGGCACCCGCCACAGTGAGTTTTCTATTTTTAGGAGAGACAGGGGTCTCATTCTCACCCAGGCTGGACTTGAACTCCTGAACTCAAGAGATCCTCCCAACTCGGTCTCCCAGAGTGCTAGGATTATACGAATGAGCCACTGCACTTGGCCCAGAAGGTAACTTTTATTTTATTTTTTTAAATTTCATATTAATATAGGAGTGCATATGATTAGGTTACATAGTTTGTAAGGTTAAAGTCCAGGTTGTAGTTTTGTGTCTTTTGTAACAACCTGGATGGATTTGGAGGATATTCTCTGAAGTAAAGTATCACAAGAATGGAAAAATAAGCAGGGCCCATACTCAGTATTTAATTAGAACCTGTGGATTAACAACTATATGCTCACATGAGAGAAAAACTCATTAGGAAAGAGAGAGGGGCTAAAGGATTGGGTGAATTCCCACCCAATAGGTGCATTGTGTGGGTATATTGAGTGAAGGGTACATATTCTTTTGTAACTAAGAAAACTTTGTAGATATAGATTTCATAGAAATATATTAATCTCTACACCATAAATTATTTTTTAATTATCTAAATAATTCATCCATCCAATGTTTTCGAGGAGAATTTATTTGTTGTTCCTGCTTCATAAAAGTACTCAGTATTATCTAGTTTATTATAGTATTATTAGCAGTAATTTCTATGGGAATTCATAAGATGCAGCCATCATTATCTTATAGGAAAACTAATAAATCATCTGAGAGAAATGAACTCATAGACTGTTGAAAAATGCTCCTTGGACCAGGGTCACACATTTTTTGAGCCTGCAAATATTAGGTAGGCAGTATCTTCTGTCACTGAAAGTCACTGCATGGCCAGCAGCTGTCAGGCAGAATCCCAAGCAGCACCTAGCAGAGTGGCAGCCATGACTGTGTCTGTCATCATAAGCTGTAATTAATCAATTTTTTTCCTGAAACTATATTATTGAGCATGATTAATCAGTGGCATTTACAACACACGCAGAGGAGGGGGGTAATTAGCCAGTTTAGTTTTAAAGACACATTTCCAATAGAGTCTTCCTCATTACTTTTCTCCTGTGCCTTCTCTTAGCCTGCCATGCAGAGCTCATAAATTAGAAGTTATTAGTTCTCAGTAATTGGGATTCTTTTACTGTTTTTTTTTTTAGAGGAAAGGAGGAAAAAATGGAATAAGAGATTGTTATTTTCTAAAATCGATACACCTGTAATTTACTCATGAACTACTCAGAGCTAATGCTTCCCAAGAAGTCAGCACAGTTACTCAACCCATTACCCAGGTCTCCAAACTCTAGTTCAATCCTCTATTTACTTTATCAGATCGCAATGTGTTACATTCCTACTTTGGGGCTTATCAGCCTTTCAGTTATTTCGTTGGTCAATCGTAAGACTCATGATTTTCACATGATGCTTGAAAGAAAACCCGCTCTCACATTATTCATTATACATATGTTGCCATTGTGTTCCTTTTGTCATACAGAAACATATCTTCGCTTGAGGAACTTACAGTTTTGTTTGAAATATAAGCATATAAACAATTAATTTAAAAAGTATGTTCTATTTGAAGATGAAATATGATAATGTAAACAGAGTTGGACTGGAGTTAGAAGACATATGTTATTACTTGTGAACTCAAGCTGACATCCTGGGAAGTGTTAGACACACCCTACTTTTCATGCTATGAATTGCTACCTAAATTGGACTTGAAGAGTAGGAAGGAAAATGCTTTCAAGCTTATACCTCGATGATGTTAGTAGCAGCTTGAACCCTTGCTTTGACT
>NW_003852445.1:12770566-12774894 GCF_000181295.1 Otolemur garnettii
AAAAATGTAAAAGAAAAAAATAGTAGTTAATGGGAAATGAGCTGGATTCAAGATTAGTGGATTATGGTTGTAGAAGGAGAAGATGAGAAGTTAAATTTAGTGTCAGATGCTTCCGGGAAATGCTTCCTTCCATTTAAAAAGTGTTATTTGCAAGCTCCAAATAACACTGCAATAACAAGATACAGGCTGTATCTTATTCTTTGCCATATCACGGAGTACATGGACAATGTTCTCAATAACATGCCACCTGTATTTTATGTTGGAGAATTTAGTGAATTATCTATCCACCTATAAGTAAAGAAGTTGAAATATAAAAACCATATGTGTTCAAGTCAAACAACACTACAATCTTAACTGATCTGTATACCTATAAAGTCTTCCTGGAGAGCTTTCTAATGCATCAGTAAGACATTGTGTACATCAGTGAGGGCTATGCTTATTCTCACTGGATGGAATGGAAGAGATGGGTGTATCTTGGGTTATGAATGAAGTGAACCTGTTCTAAGAACTATTAGAGCTCTTGCCCTTTCTAGATGCTTTAAGAGATGTTTCAAAGTCTAAAATATTTAAAGATTTTTAACTCTTTACTCTGTATGTTAGTGTTTTAACATATTAACCTCTCCATTGGCAGTGTGAAGAGTACTGGAGGACAGGGACTTCTTTCTAATGACAACCTAGAAATTTGTCCCTTGACCAATATTGAATAGATACCTTCCAGAAATTCTTTTATCCAGGTTACCTGAAAGACTCAGAAATAAGTCTAGTAGATAGTAAATCTATCATATATATATATATATACACACACACACACACACACACACACATATATATTCCCTATAATATATTTTTGTGTAAAATTGGGGACTGTTCATAAATGTTGTATAAAGTTCCACTTGACTTCCTTATGTTTGAGTATTAAAAATATCTAATTCTAAACTATGAAAAAGATGCATTTATAAATGTGATTTTAACTATAGAGAAACAAACTATTCCAAGGAGAAGCTATTTATTTAACTGATGACAGAATGTTAATATAAAACAGAGACATGCATCATGTGAGAAATCATTAAAATTAGATCTATTAAAGCCAGCTCCTTGAAGGAATAATGGAATTCAAACAAAAATATTTTTAATGAAAACATTATAGGACATGATCAATATAATTAGTTTTAAAACCATTTTGAGCATTGATTTTTTTTAACTTTTAAGGTATTTATATACCGCAAGGAGAAAAGAATAATTAGCAATTGATTCTCCAGATTAAAATCTATTGTTAAAGAGAATATTTTAAAACTCTTAATGAAAGAATGTGATCTGAAATCCTTATATTAAGGTGATTAAATGAATCATGTTTTATATATTTGATCAAGCAATACCATCAGTGAAATAAAAGGCATTATTTTGATTCCTGATCATTTTCTTATGCTTATTCATGGGTTAATATTCTATGACTTCAGATATTTGGACACTTGCAGTCTTACAAAATTTGCACTTCCTCACTGTGGGACTCAAGAGAAGGCATGTGGGTCACAGTCAGAATCATACAGAAAGACAAGTTTCTCACATGATAGGTCAATATTTTATTTTTCTTATGTGGACAGCACAGTCAACAAGAATGAAGAAAGGTGGTGGAAAACTAACAAGTTAAACATTTGCTATTCTGTTTTTCCTTTTTAGAATTTTTAGTGTATATCTCCTCTTCAAAGAAAAATCAGATACTACCAACCAGATGCTACATATTGTGAGTGAGAGATCTATAATATTTAATCAGAACTCCATGAACAAGGAAAACTAAAAAAATCTGAGAGTTAGTTCTGTATTACAGTGTGAACTTTGATAGCAAAACAGTCAGGATCTGTTTGGTCGATAGGGCTTGATTATCTCAGTACCAGTAAGATCCACATTGTGTACACAGAGTCTCCTTGTTCATAATGTGAAAAACTCAAGAGCTCTTCCTCAAAGATGAAGGAACCCATGGTACACATTATTATTCTTTGTTTGGATGTAACTTCTTTTTCTTAAGATCTCTGAAAAACAGAAGTTCTTGGCCCTATTAGGGATATAAAAACCTGTTCCTTCCCTCCCAGGTCATCACTACCTCAGCAAATTATTAACTCCTGGGAGATTAGTTTCTTGCTTTGCCCTTTTTGTTTTACAATTGCACCTCTTTTGGCTTTACTTGGATCCTTTCTATACTTAATTTTTGTATTCATTTATGGTATATAGATTATTTTACACATTTAGGGATTTCTGCAAATAAGAAAAACAACCTGTGGTAGGTTAAAGATGGCTAAAAATTCTTTGCTACTCTTTCAGCTAAGGTATGAA
Organism: Otolemur garnettii; assembly: GCF_000181295.1. Taxonomy (NCBI): domain Eukaryota; kingdom Metazoa; phylum Chordata; class Mammalia; order Primates; family Galagidae; genus Otolemur; species Otolemur garnettii. The sequence continues at coordinate 12,772,895 of NW_003852445.1, forward strand.
GTCTAATTATATTCCTTCTGAGTTAACGAATGGAATGCAGCAGATAGGGTAGATCATAATACATCTTCAGCTTCTATCTGAACCTCTTCAAACACTTCCCTTTGGTCCCCTGAACTTTCATATATGAAATTGACTAATAATTTGTTGAGAAATTGTGGAAAGGACCTACCACCAAATACAGCAGAGAGGTCCCAGAAGAGTTCAGTTTTCTTGACCTCCCTTTTCTGTCACCAACCATGTGACCAGCCATCTTGGACACTTGAATCTTTGGCCTAAGATGGATGTTGAATTTCCCAGGCTGAAAGAAAGAAAAGAAGAGAAGCAATATGGTCACTCCCTGTGCTATCACAAGAGTGATGATACAGTTTAGGGCTATGAGGAAAATGGTAGCTCAGAAAATAATACAACCATGGCAAAACAACATAATTCAGCAATAGAAACAGAGGATTACACCCCCAGTAAGGAACCTATGGTGGGGAAAGCAGATCTAACTGATGAATAAGAATGTTAGTAATTCAAGAAACAAGAGGGAGAAAATTAAAGATAGCCACAAAGAGAGGTAATCCCCAAATCAGCTTATACATTTTCCCCAAATTCTTATCTGACCCCTAAACTCTGCATCCAATGATCTCAAGGTTAAACAGTAACTGAAAGACTGTCGCATAAGTGAATTACACTTTAAAGAAGTTTCTTAGTAAACTCAATGACAACTGCTTGTATTTTGTTAGCCACTAAGCAACAATGAAGCTGATAATATTAAATATTAAGTTTTCCATTGGTGTTTAGTGTCAGATAAAGTAGGATTTCTGTCTTTGAAGTAGAAGGGAATACTGGAATCAGCTAACTAGGATTAATTGCCAAAATCTTTCTAAAGATAAGGAAGTTAGAATAGAATTATGATGTAAACCTTACCTCATCCTCACCTTCTCACTTCATCTTTGAAGAGCTATATATTCCATGCACCAGGGTATTGAAAAATATTTAATTAAAGAAGCAAAAACATCTTTGAAAATAAAGGTAATATTTATTCTTTGTGCTAAGAAGTTGATAAGAGATGGTGATATGGGAATAAACTCCTGATTTTCTACTGTGATGATAAGAATGATGTTACCATAGAGATCTTTGGCCACAGCTAATTGATTATGAGATGTTTTGAGTTGAAATAATTAGACAGACTGTTAATAAATTACTTGATTTATATCTGTGAATAGCCCTAGAATTAGTCAGCAGAGACCTAACTAGAGCCATTATGATAGAAAATCTCCATTCCTTACCCTATTCTCCCATTAACTCAGTTCAAAGATGTCTCCAAACTTTTCCATTTGTTCTACATATTTGATCCTTTGTCATATTGCCTCCTAAACTTTTGTATTATTGACTCATATCAATACTTAAGTTTGTATAAACATGTTATCTCCCAAACTCATCTATAATTTTCTTCAACAAGGAGCCATATTTCACACTTCTCATTTCTCAAACTAGTTCAAAAATGAACATATGCTATCCATCTGTAATTTATTGACTGGACACAATGTCTAGACAGGAAATAGCTATTAACTTCTGCCAACACTGCTTTCAATCAGAAATCATTTCCTAATCCCTGGACAATATCTTTGGAAGATAATGGTTCCTGTTTTTTCACTTTTAGACATTTAAATAATCTACCCTCAAGTAGATTTCTAAATATAATTCTATATAGTATAAAAACAGCACATATTTTTTAATCTCTTCACACTTCCTCCAATAATATGGACACACAAACAAGTATTAAAAACAAACCTTCTGTTATTCAGGCCTATAGTATAATGAGATAGAAAATACTATCAAATGAAATCTATATGAAAATAGGAAAATGAATATGTGAAACTAGTAGCCTCATGTTCAAATCTCACAAAAGATTGGAGATTTAGGTAGAAACTAAAAAAAAATAAAATTAAAAATTAAAAATTGAAAGATTTTAGAAAGTAGTCAACAAGGTAATTTACCATAGAAAAAGAGGA
>NW_003852445.1:12774996-12776308 GCF_000181295.1 Otolemur garnettii
ATTCCACTTGTCCCAGCATGAAAAATAGCTGGCAGACAGAGTGTGAAGTTGAACTCCTGTCAAGTCAGAAGGGCATGGAAGACAGCAGCTTGGACATTCATGACTTAGAAGTAAATACTATATCTTAAGTTTAAGTAATATTCTCTAGGCTTAAGGGCAAAAATTAAAAAAATAATAATAAAAAGATATAGCCTAAGAAAGACTAACCTGAAGATTGCATAAGGTCAAGATTCTCTGATAATTATCTATCTGGCTAGTAAACAAACAAAAGACTCTTCAAATCAAGAAAACATAATACTATCTCTCATTCATAGGATAAAATAGGAATTACGAAACATGTGAAGAAAAAGAAAATGTGATTCATAATTAAAATAAAAATTCATCAATTGAAAGAGATCCACAGATAACACAGATGTTGAAATTATGGACAATGACTTTAAAATAATACAATACACACTTTTTACACCATCTACAGGAAGATATATATATTCATAGAGTGATATGGAAACTACAGTAAAGATGCAAATAGAAACTCTACAAATAAAATATAATACATCTGACATTAAATACAATCTTTGGATAATATTAACGTAATAGCACTGTCCCAATAACCTGTGGAAAAACAAATTATTATAATACAGTAGAAATGTAGTCTGGGAAGAAAAGAAAGAGAAAAGAAGGAGCATAAAAGATAATTTTAAAAAATACTGGCCAAATACTTATATTTTTTCTTTTTTAAAAAATTCCAGGTTAATGTGGGGGTACTAACAACCAGGTCATAATATTTGAATTTCTTAGTTAGAGTCCATCTTATAGTTGTATTCCTCACACAAAAGGTGTCCCATACATCCCTACATTGTACTCATTAAGTGGGAGCACCCCAATTACCTCCTCTTTGCCCCTCCTCCTAATTTGAAATGAGTTTTTCTCATCTATAGGCATGAATTAGATTGTCTACTGGCTTCATATTAGTATTGAGTACATTGGATATTTGCTTTTCCATTCTTGTGATACTTTACTAAGAAGAATATGTTTCAACTCCATTCAGGTCAATACAAAAGATGTAAAGTCACCATCTTTTTGTGGCTGAATAGTATTTTATTGTATACATATACCACAGTTTGTTAATCCAACCTGAGTTAATGGGCATTTAGATTGTTACCACATCTTGGTGATTATAAATTGAGCTCCAATAAATAATCTAGTGCATATGTCCTTATGATAAAATGATTTTTTTCTTCTGGGTAGATACCTACTACTGGGATTGTGGGGTCAAATGGCAGATCTAATTTGACTTCTTTGAGGATTCTCC
>NW_003852445.1:12779708-12782683 GCF_000181295.1 Otolemur garnettii
TTCTTCTGCTGGATTTGGAATTGGAATGTCCTTCCTTTTCCAGTTGCTTGAGATGTCCCATTAAGTTGTTAACTTCCTCTCTTTCCATTCTCTTGAGGAAGGCTTGCAATGCTATAAATTTCCCTCTTAGAGAAAGTTTTAGGACTACCTTTGCAGTATCCCAGAGGTTCTGAAAATTCGTGTCTTCATTATCATTTTGTTCTAAAAATTTGGTAGTTTCCTTCTTGATTTCGTCTCTGACCCATCTATCATTCAGCAGAACGTTATTTAGCTTCCATGTTTTTGTATGAGACTGCAGATTCCTGTTGTTACTGAGTTCAACTTTTACTCCATGATAGTCTGAGAAGATGCATGGTATAATTTCTATTCTTTTAAGTTTACTGAGGTTAGACTTATCACTTAAGATGTGATCCATGGACTGATGGAAAAAATGTGTATTCAGTTTTGTTAGGATGAAGTGTTCTGTAGATGTCTGTTAAATCCAAAAGTTGAATAGTTAAAATTAAATCTAAATTTCTTTGCTAAGCTTCTTATTGGAGGGTCTATCCAACACTGCCAAAGGAGTGTTAAAATCTCTCACTATGATGGAGCTGGGAGAAATCAAGTTGCTCATTCCTGTTAGAGTATCTCTTATAAATTGAGGTGCATTCTGGTTGGGTGCATAGATATTGATAATTGAGACCTCATCATATTGAGTATTATGCTTAACAAATATAAAATGGCCATCCTTATCCTTGCTTACTTATGTTGGTTTAAAGCCTATTGTATCTGCGAATAAAATTGCCACACCTGCTTTTTTCTGCTTTCCATTCCCCTGGAATATAGATGACCATTCCTTTACCCTGAGTCTATATTTATCTTTTAAAGTAAGATGCGATTCTTGAATACAACAGATGTCCAGTCTGAGTTTCTGTATCTGGTCAGCCAATCTGTGCCTCTTTAGAGGACCATTTAAGCTATTCACATTGATTTAAATTATTGATAAGCCTGGTAAAATTTTGGGCATTGAGTTGCTTGAAAGTCCAGTAGACATTTTTAATCCTTTCACCACTGTGGAAGTTGGAATTTGATCAAAAGTTTCTGAGTGAGTTTACTTTTGTGGTGGAGGATTGCACTGGTCATTATGGAGGATAGGTCTGAGAATTTCCTAGAGAGCTGGTTTAGTTTTGGCAAGTTTTTTCAACATGTGAATGTCATTAAAGTATTTAATTTCCCCATTATAGATGAAATTCAGTTTAGCTGGATACAGGATCCTGGGTTGAAAGTTATTTTGTTTTAGGAGACTAAAAGTCGATGACCATCCTCCTCTAGTCTGATGGTTTTCATAGTTCTCTTTGAAACTATGCTGCAGAGAGGTCTGCAGTCATTCTAATACTTCCCTTTGTAGGTTATGGTTTTCTTACATCTAACTGCTTTCAGGATTTTCTCTTTCATAACTTCTTCTCTTTAGTGAAGTTAATCATGATGTGCCTGGGGGATGTCTTGTTTGTGTTGAGTCATGCTGGGGTTCTGAATCTATCTGCTATCTGAATTTCAGAATCTCTTGGCATGTCTGAAATGTTCTCTTTCATAATTTCATGAAGAAGAGCCTTTGTGTTTTTTTGAAGCAACTTCGTTGCCTTCAGGGATTCCTATAAGGCGAATATTAGTTTTCTTTGAATTATCCCAGAACTCTCTTAGAGAAAGATCTGTTTTTGCTCTCCATTCCTCTTTATCTTTGAGTGCTTGGGCTCATTCAAAAGCTTTGTCTTCAATGTCAGAGATCCTTTCTTCTTCCTGTTCCATTCTGTCACCAAGGGATTCTACTCTATTTTTCAGATCTTTGAGGGCTGCAAACTTTTGCCTTAATGTTTCAAAATCTTTGGTCATTTTATCTTTGAAATCATTGAATTCTTGAGACATCTTTTGAATAATTTCTTGAAATTCTAATTCCTTCCATTCTTCCATCTGTTAATCTTATTTGCTATCCAAATTCTGAACTTGATTTCTGACATCTCAGCCATCTCTTTATAAATGGGGTCTTCAATTGCATCTGCCCCATTTTTCCTTGGGGGAGTTGATCTACTCTGGTTATTCAAGTTGCCAGAGTTTTTATGCCGATTCTGCCCTATGCTGAATTTACACTGTTTGGAGTCCATATCAGAACTGTTCAGTCAGTGGCTGCCACTGGAGAAGGTGCCAGCATCCTCTGGTTGTCCAGAGAGTCAGAGTGTGTCTTTCCTGAAGAGCATCAGGGGTTTGAGCCTTATTCTTCCTGCTGCTGTAGCTGCTGCTCTTTGCCTCAGGGTACCCCATTCTAGCATGGTTCCCTCTGCAACTGACCATCTTCTATTAATTCTCTGGCTGCTGTCTGGGGATGCTGAGAGTGTGTGGCTCTAGCAGGCAGTTCTGGGACCACCTGCACGGGTGCTGGGGGTGGTTAAGTCCACAGCGGCTTGCAGGTCATGTGTGCATCTAGTAAGCAGTTCTGGGCCGGCCAGCTTGGGTGGTGGGAGTGGAGAACTTGGTGTCCGCCTACAGGGCATGCAAGCATCTCGCAAGCAGTTCTGGGCCCGCCCGACCCGTGTGTCAGGAGCAGCAAACTTGGCAGCTACCCGCAGGTGTAGCACGCAATTCTGAGCCTGTCTGACCCAGCTGCCAGAAGTGGGAAACTTTGCAGCTGCCTGTGGGGGGTATGCGGATCTAGCAAGTAGTTCTGGCCCTGCCCAACCTGGGTGCCAGGAGCGGGGCACTTGGTGGGTGCCCACATGTCTAGTAAGCAGTTCTGCACTTGTGTGACCTGGGTGCTGAAAGTGGGAAACTTGGGGGCCGCCTGCAGGGTGTGCGTGTGGGTCTAGCAAGCAGTTTGGGCCCACCTGGCCTGGGTACTAGGAGTGGAGAACTCAGTGGCTGCTCATGGGGCATGTATGGGTCTAGCACGCAGTTCTGGGCTTGCCCAGCCTGGATGCTGGGAGCAGGGAACTCCGCAGCTGCCC
>NW_003852445.1:12782905-12784202 GCF_000181295.1 Otolemur garnettii
CCTAGGTGCTGGGAATTGAGAACTCCATGGCCACCCGCAGGACTTGCAAGGCTCTTGCAGTTCTTGGGCTGTGGGAGTGGGGATCACCGGTGCCTGGGAAATGCGCATGGCTCTAACAGGTCTTCAGCTGTGGGGCCAGGACTGGGCACTTGGTCCCACAGGGGTGGGAGACTGTGCTCTTGCCTCCCCCCCCACTGTCTCTGTAAGCAAGAGGGGAAGGGTGAACTGGAAGTTCAAAATGGCAGTGAAAAACATTCCTTCAGTTTTTCTGCTTGGTGACAGTGTTCAGGATCTCAGCAGGATATCTCTAGTGTAGTAGACCCCCCTTCCTGTAGTTCTCACACGTGGGGTGAGCTAATAGGTCCTCAGTTCACCTTTCACCTGTAGAAAACTTACAGGAGCAGAGGATGAGAAAACAAAGAGAAAAACATAACTTTCTTGGGGGAGGGGATGGAGACTTTTCCTTTGGGGTGTATTATGTACCTGAAGATTGCTTTCTTGGAGTCTCAACTTGCCTCAGCAGAGGTGTCCTGCAGATATCAGTCTTCTCTCTTGGCTGGGCTCCCAATCTTCAACATTATTGGAAATGTAATGAAATTATATTTCATTATCCTTCCCTCTGGAAGGGAGCTTTTGGTGGAGGCTGGCACCTGTCAGCCATCTTGACCCTCCCCTCCATTTACACTTCTTTAATTCTGTTTATCGATTTTATCAGTTTGAAAAACCAACTTTCTGTTTCAATAATTTTCTGAATGATTCTTTTGTTTTCATTGAACTTATTTCTGATGTAGTTTTGGTTATTTCTTTATTGGGCTTGGGATTTAATTATTTTTCCTTTTCCATTTCCATAAGGTGATTCATCAGGTTGTTGATGTGTTTGCTCTTTTTAGTTTTTTGATTTCGACATTTAATGCAGATTTCCCTCTTTGGACTGCATTTGTAGTATCCTACAGATTTTGGTAATTTGTATCTTCATTGTTTTTATGTTCAAGGAATTTAACAATTTCTTCCTTTATTTCTTTCTTGACCCAACTGTCATTCAGCATAAGATTGTTTAGTTTCCATTCCTTTGTGTGGGGAATGACAATTTTTGATTCAGTTGAGTTACACCTTTATTGCTTTGTGGTCTAAGATATCAGGTATATTTTCAATTATTTTAATTTTATTGATATTTGATTTGTATCCTAGCATATCATCTATTTTGGAGTATGTTTCATGGGCTGTTGAGAAGAATGTATGTTCTTTAGCTTTGAGATGGTGTGTTATTTATCTGACTATCAAGCATGGTTGTTCTAAG
>NW_003852445.1:12785034-12791966 GCF_000181295.1 Otolemur garnettii
AGGTTCATTGCAATGTGTCTTGGAGATGCTCTGTTTGAGTTGAGATGACCTGGGGTTCAATAACCCTTTAAAAGAAATGTTTTGGATGCAATCTTTAGTGTAACTTGGGAAATTTTTATTTATGTTATCCTCCAGTAGAACTTCTATTCCTCTGGGATATTCTTTTTCCCTGTTAGGAATCCTTATAATTCATATGTTTGAACAGTTTGTGAAGTCCCACACTTCTCTGAACTAATGTTCTGCTTTCTCTCTCTTCCTTTCTGCCTCTTTTACTATCTGCATTATTTCAAGAGCTTAATCTTCTGAGATTATTTTTTCTCCACTGTCTAATCTGTTTTTGATATTTTCTACTGCATCTTTAAATTCCCTTATTGACGCCTTCAATTCCTTCAGCTCTGCCATATTCTTTCTATATTCTTCATATCTTTCATCCATTTTTTGGGTTCTCTTTTTCCATTTCTTATTAATTCCTTTTATTGCCTTTGCCATCCATATTTTAAATTCCCTTTCTGTCATTTCCATTAATTCTTTACAGGTGGAATCCTCTGCAGCTTCATGGTCCATTTAGGGATTGCTCTGTTTTCTTCTTCTTCTTCTTCTTCTTCTTCTTCTTCTTCTTCTTCTTCTTCTTCTTTTTTTTAAGAGACAGAGTCTCACTTTATCACCCTCAGTAGAGTGCTCTGGCATCACAGCTCACAGCAACCTCCAACTCCTGGGCTTAAGCAATTCTCCTACCTCAGCCTCCTGAGTAGCTGTGATTATAGGCACTTACCACAACGCCCAACTGTATTTTTGTTTGTTTATTTTTTGTGTTTGCAACTGTGTTTTTTGTTTTTGGCTGGGGCTGGGTTTGAAACTGCCACCTCCAGCATATGAGACTTGTGCCCTACTCCTTTGAGCCACAGGCACCACCCCCAACTGTTTTTGTTGCAGTTTGGCTGGAGATGGGTTTGAACCCAGCACCCTCAGTATATGGGGCCAACGCCCTACCCACTGAACCACAGGGACCACCCAGATTGCTCTGTTTTGCTTTTTCATGTTGCCAAAATTTTTATGTTCGTTTCTCCTCATGTGTATTTTCTTCTTGTTTACTTCCTTCCCTTAGTTCTTACTTCTCACTAACTTTTTTTTCAGAGCTTAGGTGTTGAAGTAGCATTCTGTACTGATTTTCATCAGCTCTAGATCTCCTTGCTGGCTTTTATAGTCACCACTGCTTCTTTGTGCCCTCAAAGTGTCACTCCTTGATGAATACCCCCAGGCATAGGTGGTTGGAGTTTTCTTTCCCCTAACTCACTACAAGTGGCTAGTAAAGAGATGTTTCTACTCTGACACCTTGCTCTGTCAGCCCAATATTTTAAATTAATGAAAGTATTTAGTTCAAAGGTCCAAAAGGTTTAGCAAACCTTTAGTAGGATATAAACTTAATGGGAAAGCACATATATGCTTACAAAATAAAAATGGTAGCAATTGAAATAAAGAGAACATTTTATTTTACTCTTTAGATTTTTATTTTTAATTAATAAATAATAACTGCATATGTTTATCAGGTACAATATGATGTTTTGATTGTGGAAGAATGAAATTAGGGTAATTAGTGTAATCATCACCTCATATATTTATCATTTATTTGTTTACTTTTGTGGGGAGTGCAAGCACTTCTTGGAGAAAGGATTGATAGCTTTAGAGGAGAGTATGAAAAAGTCATTCAGGAGTCTATGGGAGGAACTGGAAGGTTGGGAACAGGAGAGGAAAGGATCTTTCAAAAGGGGCTGATCTTAGGGATGAAAATGCTGAAGGTTTTACAGCTAAATTACAGAATTTGGGGGCTGAGAATTGAGTTTAAATGAAAATTTGAAACCATGGGAGGAGAGACTGGGGCTGACTTATAGGATCTGAGAGTTTATAAGGTGAGGGTTCTTAAATCTAGAACTGGATTTGTGGTAGGGAGCTAGGGCAGTGGGGTACATCATGAGGCTTAGGGAGGGAAATTTAGTAGGATTTAGTTCATCTTCTAGGGACCAACTATTTTCAATAATGAAGCACATTGAAAATAAAACTACAACCAAAATATCTGACGAGCATCTTGAGAACTCACTGAGAAGTGCAACTACTTCCATTGACCCTGACATTAGTTGCTCAAATACAATGTCAAATAACCACCAATTTTATGTTGCCCACTTTTCTTTTACTTTCATAATAAAAAATATCAAAGAAAATATTTCATTTCTAGATATGTACATTTTCTATATTAGTGATTATAACCCTGGGACCTGCTTGATGATTTTAAAAGATTCCCTGAATGGGCAGCTGCATAATTAGGATTATCCTGTGAAGAATTTTTTGCTTATTTTTGGTGGTGGATATCACAAAACTTATGCATGGACGTTTTTTTCCTCATCATTTTTCATTAGTGTTTGTGTATTTAATGTGTGACCCAAGAATTCTTCCAAAGTGGCCCAGAGAAGACAAAAGTTTGGACACCTTAGCTCTAGATTCAAAGTAACCACAAGGAACATAACTGTCAACTTCTCTTTATAAAATATGACAAGTGATTCTACAATATTTATTAAAATTCAAAAACAATTTTGAAATAAAACAAATATGCATGACTTATGTTATCTAATTTCAAGTTTTGCTATGAAGCTATCCTAGTCCAGAGCAAATGGGCTAAAAATGATCGTACTTGCAAAGACAGCTGAAATTCAAATAAAAATCCCTGGTTATTTGATCTAGAAAGTATATTATTATTAGCCAGGCATTGTGGCAGGCACCTGTAGTCCCAGCTACTTGGGAGGCTGAGGCAAGAGAATTGCTGTGAGGTTGCTGTGAGCTGTGCGAGGTTGCTGTGAGCTGTGACGCTACAGAACTCTACCGAGGGTGATAAAATGAGACTCTGTCTCTAATATATATATATATATATACACACACACACACACACACATATATATATATACACATATATATATGAAGTATATTAAATGAAATGTATTGAAAATATTGAATGTCTATATGTTAAATAAATTAACCTCTACCCTTAATTCATAACATATGTTAAAATTGGCTTGAAATGTGTAGACTCATGTTTAAAAGGTACCAAATTAAATGTTTAGGAAAAAATGTAAGAGAAAGACCAAGGTATTTAAGATAGGACACCAAAAGCTTGAACCATAAAATAAAAAGCTTAAACTTCATTAAAACTAAAAATTGTGGTTTTCAAAAATACCAGTTAGAAAATAAAAAGACAATTCTTAACCTTGTGAAAATGTTTTCAAAACACATATCTAATTACTTATACTACATATTTCAAAACATCACATGTATCCTATAAATATATACATTTATTGTGTGCCCATAATAATTTTAAAAAATTTTAAAACAAAGCCTTCCAAAATTAGGAAAAACTTTGGAACAGAAACATTTCAAAGTTGCACAAAGGACTAATAAGGAAATTAATAGTTTTTCAATCTCATTGGTTATCAGAAAAAATTAAACTACAACAAGAAAATAACCACAACAGTATACTACTGTATACTCACTAGAATAGCTAAAATTTTAAAAAAATTGATCATACCATATATTGGTGAAGATATGGAACAACACAGATTCTCATCTATTACTGGTATTGCAAAAGGGTACAAAATGATCTGCAATATGGGAAGTTTGTCGTTTTTATATTTTAAAAGGCATAAATTTATCATATGACCCAGTCACTCTACTCCCAGTGTTTACATAAGAGATTTCAAAGGTTACATATGCAAAGATATAGACATGACTATTAACAGCAGCTGTATTCATAATAAACAAAACCTGGGCACAATGTCAAACAGCAGGTAAATGGATGAACACATTGTCACGTGCACATTTTGTGAAAAAGGGGACATAAGTTACTGATAGATGTGATAATACAGATGAAATCATAAACACTGAACAAAAAAACTGGCAGACAATGAAATACATACATACTACATTTATATAAAACTCTTAAGAGTACTAACTATAGTGACAAATAAGAACAAATGGTTTTTCCCTGGATATAGGAGTGGGGCTGAAGATTTACTAGGAAAGGGCACAAGATAACCTTATTTGTTTCATGACATTGTGGTAGTTGTATAAGTGTATATGTTTATCAAAATACATCACACTATACCCTTAGAATTGGTATATTTTTTCATGAAAATTATATAGATTCGTGAGTTTTTAAATTATAAAAAATTAAACAACTAGAGTTAAATTTAAAATGTCCCCAAAACTGCAGGAAACAACTATGTATTCCTATGACAACAAATTAAGAAAAATAAACAAATAGACAAATAAATGTATATACGAAGATTTTGTTTTGTAAAATCAAGGTATTATAAAAGAAAAATTACTCAACAAATTAAAGGATAGATTTAATTCATTCGCAATGAAAATTTTAATGGTTATATTTATTGTTGTTGTTTTTTGATTTTTTGTTTTCTTTTGTTCTGTCAGGCTGATTCTAATATTTATATGGGATTTCAAACAGCCAAGAATAACAAAGGCAAATCTTGAAGAAAGAAAATAAAGTTGGAAGAATCAAAACACCAGCTACTCAGACATATCATATAGTTGTTTTCCAAGTTAAAACAGTATATTTGGACTTAAAAAATTTGACCAATAGACCAATGCAACAGGACAAAGTCTAGATCCACAAATGCTTAATCTAATTCATTGTTAAAACTAATATTACTGAGAATTTTCTGTTCAAAAATGGTTGTAGGACTATTGTATACTTACATGTAAACATAGCGAATCTCAATCTCTGTCTACAGTATACACATAATTTAATTGCAGTTGGATTACAGCTGTAAACAGAAAAGGAAAAATAATTAAGCAAAAAAATAGAATATCTTGATAATCTTACAATATGCAATGACAAATGTAGTTCAATCAAAAAGAAAAAATATACATATTAAAATTCACAACTTTTCTTCTTCAAAATACATCATTGAAAGCGTGAAATTATATAGTACACAATGTAAGAAGATATTTATATTGTGCTCATTAAAATTCATACTCAGAGTATGTAAAAAAGACTTATTAAACAATAAGGGAGATATAAAAATCCATTAAAAATTATTTTTAAAAATAGTATAAGAAGTACTTCTCAATGGAGTATGTCCCAATTGCTAATTTATATGTGAAAGATTGATCAACTTCATTAGTTACTATGTAAATGCAAATTAAACCTATAATGCTTAGTATTATATGCCACTAGAATGTTTAAAGAGAAAGTATCAAGAGTTGAAGATGTAGAGGAACTGGAACTCCCACAATAATCCTGGTGGGAATTTAAGTGTTTACAAACAATCTGGATAACTGTTGTATGGTGCCTACTAAAGCTGAACGTGTGAACTCTGTATAGCCCAGCAATTTTACTTCTAGATATATCTTCAATAGAAATGTATTCATATTTCACCAAAATATTTGTACCAGAATGCCCTACAGCCTCTACCAAAATAACACATAGCTCATTTATATTAGAAGAGATAAATATTATCTCTTTAATTATCTGTATAATATTGTGTATTAACACAATAGAAGATTGTAAATACTATGAGGAAACAAGAGAATAAGAATAATATATACTGTGTGATTACATTCATATTAAATTAGACATTTACATGTATTCTGTGGTGTTAGATAACAACGTAATGGGTACACAAGCATTAAGTAAAAGCTGGGAGAAGATGTCAGAGGAGTTCTGAGTACTGGGAATGTTCTTCTTTAGCTGGATAGTGTGTGTAGGCATAGCTATCCAGTATGTTTAACTGAGAAAATTCATTAATTTGTGCACTTATGATTTGTATACTTTCCTGTGTATATGAAGTACTTCTATTACAAGTTTATAAAAATAAAAATTAGGGGAAAATTATAGTCCTACACAATTAAAATTCATTGTGCTCAGCCTGGGAAACCCAGCTGAAATTCTGAAATAATAGAAAAAGTTCTGGCTACACATGTCGTTAACATACTTAGAATTCCCAATCCTGTATGTTCAGATGCATAAATGCAACAGATTCTGGCATAGCACCAAAGTTAAAGTTTATGCTATTTAAAGTTAGAACAACTCATTACAATATTTTCCATAAAACTACTTTGTGTGTTCTGGCGCTGAGAATAATTGGAACAGAATGCTATTTACCATCTCATGTGTGAAATGAGGAAACTAAGTAAAATTAACTATTCTGTAACCAATACTTTAGTTCCATTAAAATTTCATAGAGTCAAAGAAAGAAAAAGGGCAGTAGGACTTTAAGCAGGATACCAACTGTATTAGTTTGCTAGAGCTTCCGTATCTAAATATCACTGATTGGGTGTTTTAAGTGACAGAAATTTATTGTTTCACAGTTCTGGAGGTTGGGAGTCCAAGATCAGGATGCTGGTAGGATTAATTTCTTTTGAGGCCTTTCTCCTTTGCTTGCAGATGGTCATCTTTCTTCTCCTTATGTCTTCATGTGGTGTTCCCTCTGTGCACATCTGTGTCCTAGTCCCAATTTTCTCTAAAGACATACATCATATTGGATTAAAGCCCAAACCAATGACTTCATTTGACCTTAATTACCCCCCTTAAAGTCCATATTTCCAAATACAATCCATTTTTGAGGAACTAGGGGTTAGACATCAACATATGAACTTTGAGGGATAGAATTCAGACAGTGATACCTGCAATAAAAATGTTGTTTTTAACATTAAGTAGTCTTTTAACATCTCAGAACCTTTATAAATCACCTCCCGCTTTCTTGGTAAAGGCATCCAATTTTGCAGGGCACCAATTGTTCCTACACTTTATGGCTTCTTCTGAGACCTAGGATGTGAATGGTTTAGGCCAACCATGATGCCATTTCCCCCTCCAATTATGTCTCAAACTATAGAGGTTTCTCCCTAGCCTAGGAGGTATAAGATGAAGT